>NW_027507786.1:5142251-5179122 GCF_037356315.1 Lithobates pipiens
ACGCATTACACCCTGCACTCACAGCATGTCCTCAATCTTCCCTGTTGAGTTATGCTTGATGTCATCAAACCCAGTAGACCAAGAACATCTAGTGGTGGAAAAAAATAAAATAAAGTATTGCAGGGGAATTACTCGATTGAAGGCCAGTTTTGTAGACAGAGCTGCTTTATATTTGTTGATATTGTTGGGGGGGGGGGGCAATTTATTTATATAAAAAAAAAAAAAAAAAAAAAGTTGTCCTGTACAGTGAGGGAAAAAAGTATTTGTTCCCCTTCTTATTTTTGTACATTTGCCCACTGACCAAGAAATTATCAGTTTATTATTTTAATGGTCGATTTTAACAGTGAGAGACGGAATAACAACAAAAATATCCAGAAAAACACATTTCAAAAACGTTATAAATTGATTTGCATTTTAATGAGTGAAATAAATATTTGATCCCCCTCACAAAACATGACTTCGTACTTGGTGGCAAAATCTTTGTTGGGAATCACAGAGGTCGAACGTTTCTTGTAGTTGGCCACCAGGTTTGCACAGATCTCAGGAGGGATTTTGTCCCACTCCTCTTTGTAGATCCTCTCCAAGTCATTAAGTTTTTGAGGCTGACATTTGGTAACTCGAACCTTCAGCTCCCGCCACATATTTTCTATGGGATTAAGGTCTGGAGACTGGCTAGGCCACTCCAGGACCTTTAATGTTCTTTTTCCTGAGCCTCTCCTTGGCTGTGGGTTTTGGGTAATGGTCATGCTGGAATATCCATCCACCACCGATTTTCAGTGCCCTGGCTGAGGGAAGGAGGTTCTCACCAGAGAATTGATGGTACATGGCCCCGTCCATCGTCCCTTTGATGCGGTGAAATCGTCCTGTCCCCTTAGCAGAAAAAACACCCCCAAAAAATAACGTTTCCCCCTCCATGACGGTGGGAATGGTGTTCTTGGGGTGATGAGCAGAATTCCTCCTCCTGGTCTCCTCTGACCACAACACTTTCATCCAGTTCTCCTCTGAATCATTCAGATTTTGATTAGCAAAATTCAGACGGACTGTACATGTGATTTCTTGAGTAGGGGGGACCTTGCGGGTGTTGCAGGATTTCAGTCCTTCGCGGTGTAGTGTGTTACCAATTGTTTTCTTGGTGACTATGGTCCCAGCTGCCTTGAGATCATTGACAAGATTCTCCCGTGTAGTTCTGGGCCGATTCCTCACCGTTCTCATGATCATTGAAACTCTTCGAGGTGAGATCTTCCATGGAGCCCCAGACCGAGGGAGATTGACAGTTATTTTGTGTTTCTTCCATTTGGGAATAATCGCACCAACTGTTGTCACCCTCCCACCAAGCTGATTGGCGATGGTCTTGTAGCCCATTTCAGCCTTGTGTAGGTCTACAGTCTTGTCCCCGACATCCTTGGACAGCACTTTGGTCTAGACCAGTGATGGCGAACCTCGGCACTCCAGATGTTTTGGAACTACATTTCCCATGATGCTCAGGCACTCTGCAGTGTAGTGGAGCATCATGAGAAATGTAGTTCCAAAACATCTGGGGTGCCGAGGTTCGCCATCACTGGTCTAGGCCATGGTGGAGAGATTGGAATCTGATTGATTGCTTCTGTGGACAGGTGTCTTTTATACAGGTAAAAAGCTGAGATTAGGAGCACTCCCTTTAAAAGTGCTCATTGGCACGCCTTTGAAATCGTGCAATTCATATGAACTCACAAAATTTCATAGCCGCATTTCAGTCCGACTTCGGGGGCGACGTGAAAGATATCTGTGCGGGTTCATGCACATATGTCTATTGACACCGCCCCCAAAAAGGGCATGGCCAGCGCTGCATGTAGAGAGCTCCCGCACATCACCCTGATTTGATCCGGTTTCCAGCACAGTGAGACGCCCGGCTTTGCCCCATTACTTACGGTGAACACCAGGCTGTACCGCCCGCATGTCTATACGGCCGCAAAACAGCAGTGCTAACCCGGGGGGAAACAAAGAAGATGGCCCGTGGCCCAATTCCCAATATGGCGCCTCTCTGACCTCTGCGCAGAAGGCTTGCGGAGGAGACAAATCCAAGGAGGGGGTGAGTAAACAACTCAAGTATCCCAAAGACTTGACCAGAGTCCCCCCCCCCCAAAGATATCCACTACTATGCCTTGAAAATTAAATCGCCCCCCAAAGTCAACAAAAGTAGCGCAGGAACTACTTTTGGAAATCGGTGTGGTGGCGCACCAATTGGGACGCTCCTATCACCGGCAATAGGCTCCGATTTGACCTGTCAAATCACGCTGATGTAAACGGGGGGGCTAAGAGAGTGCTCCTAATCTCAGCTCGTTACCTGTACAGAAGACACCTGGGAGACAGAAATCTTGCTGACTGATAGGGGGATCAAATACTTATTTCACTCACTAAAATGCAAATCAATTTATAACTTTTTATGAAATGCGTTTTTCTGGATATTGTTGTCTCTCACAGTTAAAATAAACCTACCTTTCAAATTGTAGACCGATCATTTGTTTGTCAGTGGGCAAACGTACTGCTGACAGCTCATCCAACTCTACAGGAGGCTGACAGCTGCTGCACCTGGGACTGCTCATCTAGCGGTACCAATGTTTAGGGCAGTATGCGCCCCGAGGAGAGGGATGCCCGGTATGCAAGCAATGTGCGTTCTGGGCATTTAGACCACTAGGGGCACCATTCAGCCACAGCAGCTGTCCGGTCTGTTATAGGTTATCATCAGTGGGGATGGACGGGGCATCTGTGCTCTCATCCCAGAACTAAACGCCAGAGCTTCTTGTGTCAAGGCCAAGTGCCCCTGGGTGTATTGAGACCTATTCTAAAAAGAAACATCCAAAGAAAGTTACATAGTAGGTGAGGTTGAAAAAAGACAAGTCCAACCTATGTGTGTGTGAAATGTCATTATTACATTGTATATCCCTGTATGCTGTGGTCATTCAGGTGCTTATCTAATAGTTTTTAGATGCCCACCACTGAGACCACCGCCTGTGGAAGGGAATTCCACATCCTTGCCGCTCTTACAGTAAAGGACCCTCTACGTAGTTTAAGGTTAAACCTCTTTTCTTCTAATTTTAACAAGTGGCCACGAGTCTTGTTAAACTCTCTTCCACAAAAAAAGTTTTCTCCCTATTGTGGGGTCACCAGTACAGTATTTGTAAATTGAAATCATATCCCCTCTCAAGCGTCTCTTCTCCAGAGAGAATAAGTTCAGTGCTCACAACCTTTCCTCATAACGAATATCCACCAGACCCTTTATCAGCTTTGTAGTCGCTCCATTTCCAGTACACCCTTCCTGAGGACCGGTGCCCAGAACTGGATGGCATAGTCCAGGTGCGGCCGGACCAGAGTCTTGTAGAGCGGGAGAATTATTGTTTTATCTCTGGAGTTGATCCCCTTTTTAATGCCAATATTCTGTTTGCTTTGTTAGCAGCAGGTTGGCATTGCATGCCATTGCTGAGCCCATCATCTACTAGGACCCCCAGCTCCTTCTCCATCCATCCTAGATTCCCCCGGAGGTTCTCTCCCCAGTGTATAAATTGCATTCATATTTTTGCCACCCAAATGCATTATTTTACATTTTTCTACATTTGCCATGTAGTTGCCCACCTCAAAGTGATGTAACCAGAGGAAGGGGGAACAATGTGAGAAGATCGTATACGTACATCTATAAGTTTGGTGAGAGTGGTGAAGAACCAATGCTTGCTGTACATGGTGTTCCCGATACAATCTCCCGGCTGCTCGTCTTCCTCATCGCTGGCTGGAGGGGACGGGTTGCGATCCATGTCATCTGCTTGTTTTGGACTGGAATCTCCGTTTTCCTTCTCTGGAAAGAAAAGCAACTTTACTATACAAAGTAAAATAAAATAAAATAAAAACACCTCACTTCTGCTGAAAGGTCATCTCCACCCTAATCTGATATTTATATTTGACATCTCAGAGGACAAGCTGATCTAGATTACACAGCATTAGATATGGAGGAGCTGTGACAATAAAAAACACACAGCCTGGCACCGCTGATGTTTTTTTAAACTTTATGCAGATGAACTACAGATACAGGAGCTGCTTTTACCTGCCAATGGGTTGGAAGTTCTGTCAACCAAAGTCCACCAAAGTCCACCGCCCTTCCAGACAGCAAAGTCAATGACCTGACTTTGCTCCGCTGCAGGTAAGCAACACGGCTTGGTCACAGCCCCACCCCCCAGACAGTGATTGGACAGCAGCAGCAGATCCCTTTGCTCACATTGCTCTCTCCTCCTGTTAGCATGTTCCTTGTTGTAGCAGATTCTGATTGTCTCCTGTTGACCCTCCCTCTCCTAGTAGAAGTGCTACTGTACAAGGAATGACAGAGGTTGGTACCAAGTCAGGTACTTGTACATGATGAAAAATACATATTAAAGTGGTTGTAAACCCTCCCCCACAACATTGCCCCATGTAAATCAGCATAAAAAACCCTAATGATCCACTGGTTGTAGATATCTCCTTACTTGCTTAGTATTGTTGTAATCCTTTTTGTTCTGTAGAATGAAGTCACTGAGCATGCCCAGATCTCCCCTGATTTACGGCACACTCTCTATGTGCTTATCTATCTGTTATCAGGACTTCTGGCACAACACTGAACTCCCAGCAGGCTACTAATCACTCAGAGCTTCCTCCTACACACCATGTGACCTCACATACAGTGTAAAGCAGGGCATGGGACAGAAATAACTGCAGTATTATCAGCTGAAGCTGATAGGACTCACACAGGCAAACACTAAGTAATCAGCACAAGTAAATACTATGAAATAAAACACGTCAGCTATGAACAGGGAAGCAGGGTTGCCATAGAAACGTTGGATTGAGAAGGAGGCTTGGTTAACAGTACAGGAAGTGCTCAATGTAAGGGCGGAAATACACTCCACTGTGGACTCAGAAAACAATACTTAAGATGGCGCTGCCTAACCCCTGGATATACGTTTTTTTAAGTTTCTTTAAACAGTAAGTAATATGCGATTTGGGCTGGATTACAGTGGCTATACTTTGATAATTACTTATTATAATGGTTTAAATGAAAAGCAGCATCAGAGTGGGAGAGTTTACTTCCTCTTTAAAAGGGGTTGTAAAGGTAAAAGTTTTTTTCACCTTAATGCATTCTATTAGTTCCCATCATTGCCTAGTAGTTCCCATCATTGCCCCCTCATCAAGGTCACCCATTAGTGCCCCCTCATCAAGGTCACCCATTAGTGCCCCCTCATCAAGGTCACCCATTAGTGCCCATCAGTGCCCCCTTATCAAGGTCACCTATTAGTGCCCATCAGTGCCCCCTCATCAAGGTCACCTATTAGTGCCCATCAGTGCCCCCTCATCAAGGTCACCTATTAGTGCCCATCAGTGCCCCCTCATCAAGGTCACCTATTAGTGCCCATCAGTGCCGCCTATCAGTGCCGCCTATCAGTGCCGCCTATCAGTGCCGCCTATCAGTGCCGCCTATCAGTGCCGCCTATCAGTGCCGCCTATCAGTGCAGCCTATCAGTGCCTCCTCATCAAGGTCACCTATCTGTGGTGCCCATTATTGCCGTCTATCAGTACCCCCCTCATAAATGCCCATCAGTGCAGCCTCAACAGCACACATCAATGAAGAAAAAAAATTACTTATTTGTTGCATTACTGGTGAGAAAGATCACCACAACGCCGGTCATATAACAGTATTTACTCCAGTCCAGTATTCACTCTATTTCCAAATAGAATTTGAACCCTGGTAAAGGGGCTCTTTCTGGCCCCCCGAAATGCATTGGCCTAATTTTTCTGACTTCATGTCCCATGTAATGGAGACTTACTGGACCTTTTATGGGACTTCTAAACATTCTCATCTTGACAACATTCCTCAAGTTATTTACACACCCAACTACTTGTAGCACGTCTCCGAAATCAGATAAAGGTAAGTGAATATCCTATATTTATCTCATGACATTTCGGGCTGGAGAAATAATCTGTATATAAATATAACAAAAAAAACAATCCAATAACATAAAAACAAAACAAAACAAAAAAAAAAACATAACACTATTTATACTGCCTGGCCTCCACACTGGTAGCATTATCAATTATAAAGGGATTCTGACCATTCAGCATTTGCAGAAAACAAACGGATCGGCAAGTCCACCTTCCCGACGGGACAGCTACAAGCCAAGGTAGGCTGCTGCAAAACTTAAAAATCACCAAACAATATCTTATAAGGGTATAGAAGATTTTTAACAATCTTTTATAAAATGTATCCAAACCCAAGAAAAAAAAAAAATGTAATACTGACCGTTATCCGTCATTGAATCGAGTGGCTGCATTCGTTTTGTTTTTTCTAAGTAATACCTTGGATTGCGAGCATAATTTGTTCCAGAAGAATGCTTGTAATCCAAAGCACTTGTATATCAAAGCGAGTTTCCCCATAGAAAATAATGGAAGCTCAGATAATCCGTTCCACAGCCACTGCTTATCTATGCAGTACCGCACGTGGCCAGAGGTGCGGTGGCGCCGGAGACACTCTGGAAACTGAGTACTCACTGGCGCCCCCCGCACCTCTGGCCAAAAGCGGTACTGCACACCCCAGCGGCTTGAATTCTGCTCGTCTTGCGAGACAACACTCGCAAAGAGAGTTAGGATTATATTTAAAAAAAAATAATAATAATAAATTGCTCATATTGCGACACGGCACCGCGTTCTTTTAACTGACAAGTGCACCAATGTACCCTAATTGATTAAATGTCCTTTTTCCCGCAAATAGAGCTATTAGCGGTATTTGATCACCTTTGCGTTTTCATTTTTTTCACTATAAACCAAAAAAAACTGAAAAAATAAAAAAAAGCAGACAATTTTGAAAAGAAAATAAATAATATTTTTAGTTTCTGCTATAAAATACATACCAAAAAAAAATAAATACAATTTTTTACAATTTAGGCCAATATGTATTCGGCTACATATTTTTGTTAAGATCCCAATAAGCATATATTGATTGGTTTGCGCAAAAGTTACGTCTAAAAACGATGGGATATTTTTATTAATTAACGACTTCTACTGGGACTGATATATATTGTGGTGGACAATCGGACACTGACACTTTTTTGGGAACCCAATAAAGGGATCAGTGCTAAAAACATGCACTTTCACTGTATAAATTACACTGACTGGGAAGGGGGTTAACATCCGGGGCGATCAAAGGGTTAAACGTGTGCCTAGCCAGTGTTTTTCTAAACTGTGGGCGGTCGACCATTCATACGGAGACACAGGTTCCCTGCCAACCCCGTTTCCTGTTTTTTTCTTTTTTGTTCACGTATATTTTATCAAACGATAAACAAACAATGAAAGCTTTTTTTTTTTTTTTTGCTTTGTTAGTGAATATTTTGACACATATATATTAAAGCAAAGGTCCGCCAAAAAAAAAAAAAAAAAAAAGACAGTAGCTACAAATACTGCAGCTGCTGACTTATAATATATGGACACTTACCTGTCCAGGGGGCCCGCGATGTCGGCAGCCGAAGCCGATCTGTCGGCTGCCGCCACCATCCTCGGTAAGGGAATCAGGAAGTGAAGCCGTGCGGCTTCACTTCCTGGTTCCCTACTGCGCGAGTCGCGCTGCACGTCTTCATTGGTCCCGGCTGTCTACCGTCTCCCAGAAGACAGCGGGGGAGGACAGAGTAGGCGCCGGAAGTGGCGTAGGTCATCGGGAATGCCGCGGTGATCTATCCCTGGAAGAAGTGGGAGCACATACCTGTATTAGACAGGTAACTGCTCCCTCCTCCCCCCTGAAAGGTGCCAAATTTGACACTGGGGGGGATTCCAAAAAGTGGAAGCTCCATTCTTGGGTGGAACTCAACTTTAACTTTGTACAAACACATTTTTATATCCTACATATTTACTCTTAAAAGACTAAAAAAAAATAGTTACAATAAGTTGTCCAGGGTATTCTAAATGCAGCTGTAAAATCCGGACAGATGGCCTACGTGTTTCCCCAGGACAGTCCCGCTTCATCAGGACCTCAGATTATAGCAAAAATTGTCTATACACAGTGACCGGCCTGATGGAGATAAAGCCTGGGGAACACGTGGGGATTGGCTCCGCACCCCCCCCCCCCCCCCCCCCCGACAGAGAAAAACACTCCTATATGTTGATGACACTTTCAATGAAGGAAACAGGGTTGGCAGGAATCCTGTGTCTCCGTATGGACGGTCGACCATCCATAGAGAGACATAGGTGATGCCAATGGATCTATCCTGACAGATTGGCAGTCCAGATCAACCTTGAAACAAATTTACTCGTGATTTGAGCCGTTTGATACTCGGGATCTTCAATAGACATTTCCTGCCACAGTTTAGAAAAACACTGGCTAGGCACACATTTAACCCTTTGATCGCCCCGGATGTTAACCCCCTTCCCAGCCAGTGTGATTTATACAGTGAAAGTGCATATTTTTAGCAAGAAAATAATTAAATGGAGGACAATAGGGAGTTAAATAAGGCTGACTAGAGTAAATTAAGGGTTAATAAGGGGTTACACAGAGGAACATTTGTTCATCCCTTTCATCTGCAGATGAAGAAACAGAAAGATACAAAAAGAAACAATGTTTCTTTTAAATTTTAGTATTTCAGGGCTGAGCAATGTTGTTAATAAAACATTGCCGGCTGCTTTTTGGCTTTTTTTTTTTTTTTTTTTTGATAGCTCCAATTACCGGACTTCTTTAACACTTCAGCTGCCAACAGGGAAGACCCGCTGACAGCTCAAAGAACCGAGCCTGAAAGGATGGGTTTCAGGTATAGGTGCATTTGCACGAGTACCGATACTTGTGCAAGTACTAGGTATCGGCACAGATACAAATACTAGTATCGGTGCAATCCTAGTATATATTAGAGCCTCTGGCGTCTGATGGATGGGGAAATCGGATCAGGTGACACGCGGCCAGTTTTCATGCGACTGCCCCATAGAGAACAGCAGGCTGTGTCCATGTCCGCTCTGCATAGCGGAGCAGACACGGACCTGTCATGCGCCTGCTCAGCAGGTATCCATGGAGAGTTCCCTTGCTGAGGAGAAGGATGCACTTTATGGAGTCCGCTCCATGTGAAAGGGGCCCAAGAGAGAATGGGTGCTGCTTTTACTGACGGATCAACTGGCTGGGTCTCTCCTTGATTTCAGTTCTGAATGGTAACCGAAAGGAGGGGGAGAAATCCAGCCAGAGTCCGTGTGCTGTGATCACCAACACATAGATCTCTGTGCTGTGATTGGCAGTTTGTTTGCTTTTGTGATAAAGGTTTTACATAAAGAAATAAAAGTTGATCATTGTAAGCACCCCTGTCGGTGGTAAATGGCTTGCCTCATCTCTGACACCGATTTTGGTTGGAGAGAGCTCGAAAAACAACAGACTTACTGGTAAAAATGAATAGAAAATGCCTAAAAAAAAAAAAACAAAAAAAAAAAAAACGAATGCAGCCATCACATCGAAGAATTGGTAAGCTGCAATATAATAAAGGTTTTATTTTGGGTTTAATACTTCTTTATTTCTAAATAAGTTTGCAACTAGAAACAGCATCATCAGCTAAACCTTGTGTTCTCCTAGAGCGACTACCAGACACCCGTTTATGATGAAGGCCGCGTTGTTCTGCGCCTTGTTACTGGCAGTGACTCTACATTTGACCGAAAACTATGCAATTCGGCGACAGAACACGGGGTATGATGATGATGATGATGATTATGATGATGAAGGTAAGATTTGGATGGTAAAATTAAATAAAAATTATAAGTATCAAGATTAAAGTAGCAAACGCCAGATGAGGGACGTTTATGTTACAGAGGAGCAATTGCAATGAATAAGAAATTTGTTCTACTACTGGAAATATGGCTATAATGATGAAAGTTACATCGGGACAAAATTACTTTAACTTAAATATTTTAATAACCGCTTAAAATAGGAGCTCCAAATCCAACTTCTAGCAAAAATTCTCAGCGGTGTGCCTTAGAAAGTTGGGCTGCCAAAAATGTATCCCCAGTGGTGGGAACAGTGGACATGTGGCTATGATAAATAGTAGATATCTACTTTATAGCCCGGATTTAGCCAAAACTTTTCTTGTAGCGCCACCCCTCCCCCCGCCCCCAGACAATGCAGTCATTTTTAAACGTGGATCTAAATATTTTCTGTCTTATAGAAATGTAAATCGTGCCCGGAAAAAAATTTATCTTTTGTCTTGAATTCCTCCTGAAAACCTGTAGCGTGCTTCTCGTGTGCCTGAGAACCCCTGTGCCATGAGACTTATAGCTGTGTATCTGCAGTGCGAGATCATCTACAGTAAAGTAATCTCTCAGCCACTGGGTCAAGGCCTCCTTCCCACTGAGCCTCCAGCCAGCTGCAGATTCCCTAGCTACTCATATTGCACCCCCAACCTTCCATAGTGGACCGCAATGCCCCTTAGCCCCCCACGGTGTCCTCCAAAACTCCACAGTGGACTACAGTGCCCCTTAGCCCCCACAGGGCCCTCTAACCTCCCAACCCTTCATTGTGGCCTGCAACACCCCTTAGCCCCCCCACAGCACCTCTCAACCTCCCGTAGAGGACCAGAATGCCCCTTAACCCCCACAATACCCCTAGCCCCCACAGCGCCTCTCAACCTTTCATAGTGGACCACAATGCACCTTAGCCCCCACCAACCTCCCACAGTGCCTCCCAACCTTCCACAGTGAACCACAATGCCCATTAGCCCACACAGTGCTCTCTAACCTCCTACACTGCCTTCCAAACTTTCATAGTGGACTGCAACACCCCTTAGCCCCCACAATGGACCACAATGCCCCCTTCAGTGCCCTCCAACCTCCCACAGTGCCTCCCCATAATGGACCACAGTGTCCCTTAGCCCCCACAGTACCACACAGTCCCTGCAGTGCCCCCCACCCACCTTACTAAAGAGCCTCCATCCCTCCCTAGTGCCCTCAACCTCTCAGAGTCCCCCTGCCCATGCAGAACCCTCCAGTCTCCTTCAATGCCCCTGCAAAGTCCCCAGCCTCTTTGAGAGAGCCCACAACCACCTACAGGGACCTCCCGCACCACAGGTTCCACAGATGCTCTCAGAAACCTCATCACTGTAGCACCAGGACAATCAGATCTCAACGCTCCCACAAAAAACACATACCACTGAACACTGCTCTAATCAACATTTTTCCCTGAGCAGCAATGTTCAATGCAGCATGCTGAGCCACTTTCTTCAGGTTTTCATTGTTCTATGGTGTCTAAAGGTGGGGAGTTTCACTCGGCCTTGGTCACCATTGTCACAAGGATAGAAAAAGTGATGAGGAATGTAAAACAGTTATCATAACGAAAATGGGATTTTTGACTTACAGTAAAATCCATTTCTCGGAGTTCATTGGCAGACACGGCACCCATCCCTCTAAGGTGTTTCGATGCTTCGGACACTGCTTGTTACTAAACTGAAGGCCTATAGCAGGGAGGAGGGTGTATATCGCCTAGGACCTACCATAGACGTAGTCAAGTCTTTTTTTCTACCTAGTGTCCTACTCCTGTAGGGGGCGATATAACCCTATGGTTCTGAATAATGGAGCGCTGTTTCGCCCCCTTCAGGAGTTGCACAGGGGGCACCGGCTGGACCCCTCACAGGGGGCGCCTACGGACACCTCGCACAGGGGAAACCACTGGGCCCTTCACAGGGGGCTTTGGCGGAGACCCCTCACAGGGGGCATTGGCTGAGACCCCTCACAGGGGGCATCCACTAGGGCCCACTTAACCCCAGTAAAAGGGGGTCACCCTCAGAGCCCGCACAGCGCTGTCCCTCTGGAAGAAGACGTCCGGCGTGGCCGTGTGGACTTGCAGGCCTCAGCCTAAATTTTCGCCCGCCCGCCACGAGTGCACAGGTCCACGGGGGGACCGGACCAGGCAAGAGCCAAGGAAGGAGGACAGATGCCCGCAGTGGAAAACTGCGACCTCCGCTGCCGGGTCGCCCCACACGTCGCCCAGTCGCTAGGCCGCAAAAGCCTTGCCCTAAATTTTCGCCCGCCCGCCCGCCCGCCACGAGTGCACAGGTCCACGGGGGGACCGGACCAAGCAAGAGCCAAGGAAGGAGGACAGATGCCCGCAACGGAAAACTGCGACCTCCGCTGCCGGGTCGCCTCACACGTCGCCCAGTCGATAGGCCGCAAAAGCCTTGCCCTAAATTTTCGCCCGCTTGGTAGGCCTCAAAGACGCAGCTTAAATTAGTGGAGGGATCCGCGGATGCCTGCTCACCCTCCCAACCATCAGGTGCCAAGGGGTACCCCCCCCAAAGTGACAACCCTCGTAGCTTCGGTCTGTATGCGCTCGCTGGCCAATCTGGGGAGACCACTGGATCTTAGTGTGCAGCCCGTCGCCAAGTCTGGCAGTTGATTGTAGATCTCACAGGAAAAATATCCAAGAGAAAAAAGTAGCTTAGAAAGCAAAAACAAAAAGTTGCCAGGACCAAAGATCCCAGCTGAAAAATAGGTCCATACTCCTGACTAAAAAAACTGGAGGCCTATAGCAGAAGGGGGGGGGGGGGGGTGTATATCACCTAGTACTGCCCATAGGCGTAGCCAAGACTTTTATCTGCCTAGTGTCCTACTCCTGTAGGGGGCGATATAACCCTATGGTTCTGAATAATGGAGCGCTGTTTCGCCCCCTTCAGGAGTTGCACAGGGGGCACCGGCTGGACCCCTCACAGGGGGCGCCTACGGACACCTCGCACAGGGGAAACCACTGGGCCCTTCACAGGGGGCTTTGGCGGAGACCCCTCACAGGGGGCATTGGCTGAGACCCCTCACAGGGGGCATCCACTAGGGCCCACTTAACCCCAGTAAAAGGGGGTCACCCTCAGAGCCCGCACAGCGCTGTCCCTCTGGAAGAAGACGTCCGGCGTGGCCGTGTGGACTTGCAGGCCTCAGCCTAAATTTTCGCCCGCCCGCCACGAGTGCACAGGTCCACGGGGGGACCGGACCAGGCAAGAGCCAAGGAAGGAGGACAGATGCCCGCAGTGGAAAACTGCGACCTCCGCTGCCGGGTCGCCCCACACGTCGCCCAGTCGCTAGGCCGCAAAAGCCTTGCCCTAAATTTTCGCCCGCCCGCCCGCCACGAGTGCACAGGTCCACGGGGGGACCGGACCAAGCAAGAGCCAAGGAAGGAGGACAGATGCCCGCAACGGAAAACTGCGACCTCCGCTGCCGGGTCGCCCCACACGTCGCCCAGTCGATAGGCCGCAAAAGCCTTGCCCTAAATTTTCGCCCGCTTGGTAGGCCTCAAAGACGCAGCTTAAATTAGTGGAGGGATCCGCGGATGCCTGCTCACCCTCCCAACCATCAGGTGCCAAGGGGTACCCCCCCCATAGTGACAACCCTCGTAGCTTCGGTCTGTATGCGCTCGCTGGCCAATCTGGGGAGACCACTGGATCTTAGTGTGCAGCCCGTCGCCAAGTCTGGCAGTTGATTGTAGATCTCACAGGAAAAATATCCAAGAGAAAAAAGTAGCTTAGAAAGCAAAAACAAAAAGTTGCCAGGACCAAAGATCCCAGCTGAAAAATAGGTCCATACTCCTGACTAAAAAAACTGGAGGCCTATAGCAGAAGGGGGGGGGGGTGTATATCACCTAGTACTGCCCATAGGCGTAGCCAAGACTTTTATCTGCCTAGTGTCCTACTCCTGTAAGGGGGGGTATAACCCTATGGTTCTGAATAATGGAGCGCTGTGTCTGTCAATTAACAAAAGTAAAAATTGGGGCAGCTTCACATTGCCCACTGTGATTTTGCTAAAGCACAGCTAACCCACGCTTTTTGTATAAGTTAGCTTCGCTTTCCTATAGACTTCTATGAAGTCCTGTGGTTTTGACGCGGTTTCAGAAAGCACATCAAACCTCCTGCATGCTGCATCATTGGAGCGCCTTCTAAAACCGTTGAAAAACCTCGGGAGGACCTCATAGAAACACAGAAAAGCGATGGCAGAAAAAAAAAAGACTGAATGGTCTATCAAGTCTGCCCTTCGGTAACCCATTGGCTGCATGCGCTGATCAACGAAACATGTTCCAGCAAGCCTGTGCGTGAAAAGCCAATCAATAGAAAGACTTCTCATGAATGGCCATTGACGGATCCAAATCTGTCCGGTTCCTGCTGAACCAGCCAAAATTTTGATCCACTCATGGCCAGATTTAGGTCTCTATCTCACATGCATACATACATTTACTAGGGTCAGTATAGACTGGAGCTAATTAACGTACCAGCATAGAAAAGTGACGGCAGAAAAAAGACTGAGTAGTCCATTGAGTCTGCCCGATTCGTTTTTTTTTGTGTGTTTTTTATACACGTTTAGTCTTTTTTTTTTCCTTTGTGTGTTTTTTTTGTTTTGTTTTTACTTTTTTTTGTTGAGATCTAGGATTGTTCCAAGCATGTTTGAAGTCATTTACTGCACTACCCCTGCTGAGAGTTTATTCCAAAAAATCAGCTACCCTTTCAGTAAAATAATACTTTCCAAGATTAGTTTTGAACTTTCCACCATTTAGTTTGAGGTAAATTGGAAAGCACAGCTAACCAACTGAAAAACTGCCCTAGGACCTCACTGGAGCTGCCTTTGGGTGGGCATCACCCAATGGGCACCCTTTTGAAAATGACAGCTAACAGGAGAGTCTCCCGGACAAATGAAGGGAAATCACGGCAACAGAGGGGGAAAAGACCCAACAAAGGGTTCCAATGCTTTCTTCCTATATCCGAAAGCAAAACAAAAAAGTTTTGGCTTTAGATAAACATTAAGAAGTCCCCATTTGGTATCCATTCTTCCAACACTAGGTACAATTTCCTCTAGCCTTCGTAAAGTACGCTACAGAATTTCAGGGCAATGGTTCACAAACTTCTGGTCTTCTATAATAATAATGTAGAGATGAATTGATAACTATAGGCAAATAGACTGTAGCACACCTTACCACCACACCTACCATATGGCCAAAAGTATGTGGACACCTCTCCAGATTATGGATTTTGGGTATTTCCATGGATGGGTGCTGTTATTACAATAGCATACAAAGACTTTGTTTTAGAAAACTATGTGCTTCCAACCTTGTGGGAATAGTTTGGGGAAGATCCTATTCTGTTGTGCCAGCACGACTGTGACCCTGTGCACAAAGCCAGCTCCAAAAATAAAAAATAATTGGGTTTGACCAGTTTGATGGGGAAGAACTTAAAGTGATTGTAAACCTCAGACATGAAATATGAACACAGATATCCCTCTATAGCGTGTACTTGTCTTAGTCCAAAACATGAAGTAACTCCACTTCCCCCGTTCCTCTGCTATCTGCAGGAGTCACTTCTGATGAATTTTCCTGACACTAAGCCCTTGTACACACGGTCCGACATTCCGATGGACAATGTCCGATCGGACCGTGTTGTCGGATAATCCAACAGTGTGTGGGCTCAATCGGACTGTTTCCAGAGTATCCAACAGACCAAGTTTTCCAGCTGGGCTATAAAATTTTCCGACAACATGATCCGATCCGGACTTTGTCCGATTATGTGTAGAGAATTCCGATCGGACAAAGTGCCACGCATGCTCAGATCAAATTCCTAGACCAAAGCTATTGGCTACTAGTGTGAACGTAGTCCCGCCCTAACGAAATAACATCATCACGATAAGTACGATCGGATTTTCTGACAACTTTGTCCGACTGTGTGTACGCAACAGTTTCGGACAAAATCCGACGGATTTGGTTGTCAGAAAGTCCAACCGTGTGTACAAGGGCTAAGAGAAAAATGGCGACAGGGGAGGGAGGTCCAGCTGATTGACAGCCTCAGCTCTGTTTCTGTGTGCGCTGTGAGTAGGGGCATGTCTCTTCCAATCGGCTCACAGAGCTCACTGGCGTAACTTCAGCTCTCCGCCCCCTACTTTGAATGGATATAGGGTAAAGACTGCTGCAGATAAACAGGTACAACTAATGAAGGAATATGTGTTTCATCTCTGTGTATCGCCTAAGGCCAATCACTTAACTGGGTATATGTAAAGCCCCGTACACACGAGAGGACTTATGTCCGACAGACTTCCGAAGGAGTTCCGTCGGAGTTCTGCTGGAATTCCGACGGAGTTCTGACAGACTTTTCGGCTGAGCGGACTTGGCCACACACGATCACACTAAACTCAGACGGATTCGAACATGATGACGTACAACTGGATTCGAATAAGGAAGTTCATAGCCAGTAGCCAATAGCTGCCCTAGCGTCGGTTTTAGTCCGTCGGAGTAGCATACACACGAGCAAATTTTTCGAAGGGACCGGGTCCGGCGGAGTTACTTCGGAAAAATTTGAAGCATGTTCCATATTCTAAAGTCCTTCGGACTTTGGCGAGTCAAAAGTCCGTTGCAGCCCACACACGATCGAATAGTCTGACGGACTCAGTCCGTCGGACTTTGGATGTTGAAAAGTCCGCTCGTGTGTACGCGGCATAAGAGTTTACAACCACTTTAAGTAGAAAGTCTTCCCAGAAAAGTGGAGGCTACTTTATAATAACAACCATGGAATTTGAATGGGATGTTGAAAGATCTCCACAAACGTTTGGCCTTATAATATATATATATTTCAGTTATGCTATATGTTCTTAAAAGACAAAAGTTTCCTTATGGTTCCTCAGGAGAGTCTCAGATGTCGGAAACCAGTGATGAAATGCCTAAAATGCATAGAAGATTTGAAAATAATGGGATTGCACATGGACTGCAAAATCTACTCTCAGGCTTTGCCCAGAAATTAGGCATATTGCCAGAAGAATTAGAAAGCAAGCTTTTAGGCCTGGCTGAAGAGTATGGCATATCACCGGAAAATATGTTCAGTAAGCTGGCAGGACTAGGCCAGATGTTTGGTTTATCTCAAGGCTTCGGGGATGGTGAAGCTGGTGGTTCAGGAAATGGTCTGCTCAAACTGCTTGGGGGTCTTGGCAGCATGTTTGGGCTGCCATTAGGAAATCTGCAAAACAGACTTACTGGGAACAGCCAAATGTCCGGAAGAGAAAGTCGACAATATCAACCGTCTTGTCAAGGAAAAAGAAGCGGTTCATCAGGAGGAGGAAGACAAAGCCAACAGACTTGTCAAGGAAAGAGATTTGGCTCATCCGGAGGTGGAAGACAACAAAACCAACCATCTGGTCAAGGAAACGGGTTTGGCTCATCGGGTGGTGGAAGACAACAAAACCAACCATCTGGTCAAGGAAAGAGGTTTGGCTCATCGGGAGCTGGCGGACTACAAAACTTGCTGTCTGGTCTAGGAAAGGGATCTGGCCCATCGGGAGCTGGAGGACTACAAAACGTGCTGTCTGGTCTAGTAAAGGGGGCTAGCTCATTGGGAGGTGGAAAACTAGGAAACGTGCTGTCTGGTCTAGGAAAGGGGTCTGGCTCTTTTGGAGGGTCTGGAGGTTCAGGAAGACATGGATCTTCTAGAGGAGGAATGCGTGGAAGAAACGAGGAATATGAAAAGGTAATATTACGTTTCCTACAAAAAAAAAAACTGTCAAAATGTGTTTCTAAGAAACCCCCTGTGGTTACTACGTATAATGGCAGCAATTGGTCACCACACAGTCATCACTGCAGTAGCTTGGGGTACTACATTGATTTACAACTGACACAGATGCCAATCAGGTATTACATAATATATGCAAACTTACATTGAGCCCAGCTGGCCCAATGCAAGTACGCAATATATAGCACTGGAGTCAATGAGTCACAAACAGCCAGCGTGTTTTTAGGGAGAAGACATGCCCTTTTCATCGGGGCTCAGAAATGTTTGCAAGCGTTTAAATGGACTCAGGGAAGCAGATCACACATAAATCCTAATCTTATATATTGGCCAGCGAAAATGATTGGCCAAAAATAGGGTGTTTTCCTGATAGGGAAAAAAAGGGGGCCGATAATGGCCACCAAAAAATGCAGACGATTTTACCGAGATTTTCATAGGACATGTGACTCAAAAACCACATCAAATCTCCAATACGGGTGCGTTTTTTTATGCGTTTTTGCTAAGTTTTAAAAGCATTTCAATGGGGAGGTGCATTACACCGCAACCAAAGCGCAAGGAACCAGTGTGAAGACATACATAGAATTTAAAAGGGATGCATTTTTTTTTTAGCTTTGCTTGTGGATTTTTTTTTTTTTTAAAACACAAAATGAATTACCGTATTTATTGACGCATAAAAACGCACCTTAAGAGGGAAGGTTCAGGGGAAAAAAAATAAAAAATGTACACAGCCCCCAGCATAGTACATGGACCCCCTATACAACACACGACCCCCTTTCATTATAAAGACCCCCTCCCCCTGCACTCCCAGCGCTGGGACAGGTACAGCGCTGCAGGCATACTCTAAAGTTGAGAAAACTTCACACCGTCAGCCCCTTCTCATACACCGCTCCTCCTGTGTCACTCTCACTGTAAATCAAAGCTTCTAAATACCTCCATTAATGCCGCTCTCTCTCATGGACCCGGTCATGTGACTGCTTTCCTCTCTTTCATTGACGGCCACGTGACCGCTCTCTTCCTCCAATCAAAAGCTACACAGGCATTATTTAAGGGATTCAGAGGCTTAGATTTACATTGAGAGTTACACAGGAGGAGCGGTATATGACAAGGGGATGGCAGTGATGTTTTAAGAATTTAAGGAGTTTACTGGCAGCATTGTCCCATGGCCAGGAGAGGCGGGGCGGCCGGACATCCTCCCAATAGGTGGCACCCGGGGTGCCAGATCCCCGCCCCCTCTGTTCGTAAAAAAAAAAAAAAAAAGATAAAAATCGGCGTATAACACGCAGGCAGGGATTACCCTTCAGGCTAAAAAAAAATGCTATGATATGATATGCTGATAAATACGGTAACTATTAAAAAGTTGAAAAAAAAAAAAAAGAAGAGGTGGTTAATTTAGGTTTCAGTTTTCGGTCAAGTGCATCCTGAATTTTAGGTTTCAGTGCACCACCTACTTAAAACTTACTTGCAGGGAAGCAGATGGGGCAGAATTAGGGGTGCACTGAATGGAAATTTTGGTGCCGAAACGGAAAATTACATTTTGAAAAAAAGCTTTATATTTTCATATACAACTGTATTATAGTCAACTTTTTAATGAATATCATCAATTTAAATGAGTATGAATGTATTATTGGCACCTTAAGAGCAAGAAAAGCTCAAGAAAAATGGAGTCTGCAGTCTCCGACCTTCTCTTGTATCATGTCCACAGTCTCTAGCCATCTGATACAAGAGATCAATGCAGCCTGCCAGTGCCGATCATGCAGTGCCCGCCAGATGCAGCCTGCCAGTGCCCACCAGATGCAGCCTGCCAGTGCCCATCATGCAGCCTGCCAGTGTCTGCAGCCTCACCAGTGCCCATCATGCAGCCTAACAGTGCCCGGATCAGAGCGGCGATCTCCATGTGTCATGGAGCTGTATTTGAATTGCCCGGGCTGCAGTAACAATGTCCCGCCTCCTGTGATTGTCACACTGATTCAATGTCCCACGAACGAGCCAGGATGATACCCCTGCAATGGGCGGCACCAGTTGCGGGGCAGCCCTGCTCCATTTTTGGCTCCATTATCAGCAATATTTTCCTTTCGCTGTTTTTTTTTTTTTCGGCCGCCGAAATCTCGGTGCATTCCTAGGCAGGATTCTGCCAGTTAAACAGCTGAAACAAACTAAAGTCCATTTAAACCCTTTAAAACATTACTGATGAAGGGGGGAGAGAGTTGTGAACCGTGTTGGACTCCTTAATGAATGCCTTGTGTTGGTATAAGTTCTGAGATGCATTCCATTCTCCTTGGAAGACGTCTCTGGTTTCATGTCACCTAACCAGAGCCAGTAAGCTTTTAGAAAGATTGCCCAGTGCCAATTCCTTTCCATCAGTTTCCCAAACCATGTAGATGGACGCCAACTGTCCAAATCTCAGGGCCGATGATGTTCCGCACCAGGCCAGGGCCCAAGATCATGGCCTTCATAAACGGTTTGTGACGGTGATTGGGAACCAAGAGTGAGAAATCCTCAGAGGCGGGGTTTGAGTGGGCAACTCTGGTAAGTGGGACGGTCCATGTGGGACCATTCAATCACTAGGCAGTCCTAAAACAGACTTTGGAGGGTGCTAACCATGTCCTGGAGACTGGGACCAACATGTTAGTAAGTATGCACATTCCCCCCAGCTCCCCCTTTACTGGCCATGATTGACAGCAGCAGAAGCCAATAGTTTGCACTGCTGCCCCTAAGACAATGAGGAGGGAGAGAGCCTCTGCTCTCATGCACATCACTGGATCGAGATTGGGTTTAGTTAAATCTAAAGGTTTTTTTTCCCCCAGTAATGAATAGAATGTATTAAGGTAAAGAACGTTCTGCCTTTAGAAACACTTGAAGGGCTCACTCTCACTAGAAGTTGGGAGGGCCACACTTTTGCCACCCCCTGACCACCTTGTCCCTTTAGCTGAGCAGACGGGGTGTACACATGATGTGGTGGCAAAGCAAGAAAAATACCCCCCCCCCCATCACTTTCCATGCATGTTTCACCTGCCAACCCCAATCCATTCAAGTGAATGGGGCCACTCTGCCCCCCCCAACCCCCGCCCCGTGCAACCAAGTGAACAAATATCTCTGAACATTTTTCTATAAATACAGGATTTTGGCTATGAAAGAAGCTGCAAACATCCACCACCCACATCTGAAATATTCATTTGGTGGCAAAACTGCTCGAAGTTTAAATAAAAATGTATGTGATATGAAAATTAACCGTTTGCATTTTTAACTTTGCAGTGAAGAGGAGTAGGAAGCGGCGGCTGCAAAATCTAGAAAGTCACCATAAGAAGATAAAATTTCTCAGTTCTCTCCAGTTCCACGATCGATCAACCACTCAAGATTTCATAGATCAATGTTTTCAACAATACCGGCTTGTCTAACTAGAAACTGAGGTTTTTAAAAAAAGGGAACCTGTGAAGAAGGGGAACATGGGAGCTGACACTTTTAAAGCAGAGATCTGAGCAACTAGATAATTGAAATACAGGGTGGATATAAATCAATGATAAAAAAAAAAATAATATAAATAAAAAAAAAATTTATTTTTTTATTTTATTTAAATCTGATTTTTTTTTATTTTTATCACATTTATTTTAATAAAATACTTTGAGTAAAAATCTATCTAAAGATAGTTTTCTATTTAAGATATGTATCAAAAAGTTTACCAAGGCTCCATCACAGAATGGCACTGTGGGAGTCTTGGTGATAGAGCAGTGCCACGTCCTAGAAGTCCATTTTTAATCAAGATAAAGTGCAGAATAAACGGACTTTGTAGGCACCAAATTATAAAAAAATAAAAAATATAAAAAAAAATAAAAAAAAAGACATAATAGTTTACTAAACACATAATGGTACAAACAATCACATTTAAAATCTTTTTTGCAACACTCACATCTCTCTTGCATACTACATCATATTTGCAGGATCACAATGATGTATAATGTTATGCATTTTTGTCTTAGAGAGATGTCAGTTTTGCATTTTTTTTATTGCAAAAAAGTTTTTAAATGTGATTGTTTAACCACTTGCCGCCCCCCCTATAGCAAAATGACGGCAAAGTGGTTTCAAAATCCTGACCGGGCGTCATATGATGTCCTCAGGATTTGGGGGCGCACATCGCGGCGATCGTTGTTGTGGAGTGTCCGTCTGAGACCCCGCAACAACCATCTTGGTAAAGAGTCTCGGAGACTCTTTACCACGTGATCAGCCATGTCCAATCACGGCTGATCACAGTGTAAATAGGAAGAGCCGGTGATCGGCTTTTCCTCACTTGTGTCTGTCAGGCGAGTAGAGGAGAGCCGATCGGCTGCTCCGCTGACAGGGGGGGGGCTGTGCTGATCAATTATCAGCGCAGCCCCCCCCTCCCCCCCGAGGATGCCCACACTGGACTACCAGGGATACCCAGCACCAGGTATACCACCCTAGACCACCAGGGACGCCACCAGACCACCAGGGATGCCCAGCACCAGGTATACCACCAGGGATGCCAGTCAGTGCCCACAATGGATGCCAATCAGTGCCCACAATGGGCATCACTGATTGGCATGCATTGTTTGGCACTGATTGGCATCCATCAGTACAATATAATGCCACCTATCAATGCCCATCCATGCCGCCCATCAGTGCCCATCCATGCTCATCTGTGCCGCCTATCCACGCCCATCCGTGCCGCCCATCAGTGCTCATCCGTGCCGCCCATCCTTGCCCATCCGTGCCACCTATCCATGCCCATCCGTGCCACCTATCCATGCCCATCCGTGCTCATCTGTGCCACCTCATCAATGCCACCTCATCTGTGCCCATCAGTGCTGCCTTATCTGTGCCCATCAGTGCAGCCCCATCAGTGAAGGAGAAAACGTACTTATTTACAAAGTTTTACAAAGTTGTCTTTTTTTATTTGTGTAGCAAAAAATAAAAAAAACACAGAGGTGATCAAATACCACCAAAAGAAATTTGTGGAAAAAAAATGCTAAAAATTTCATTTGGGTACAGTGTAGCATGACCGTGCAATTGTCAAAGTGCGACAGCGCCGAAAGCTCAAAATTGGTCTGGGCAGGAAGGTGTTTAAGTGCCCTCCGGTATTGAAGTGGTTAATAAACTATTATGTCATTTTTTTTTATAATTTGTCCCTACAAAGTCCATTTTTTCTGCACTTTATCTTGATTTAAAAATATTCTATTTAAGATAGATTAATAATTGTGTTTATTCAGCATGAAATGGAGCTTAGTTATGTAGCATGAGGCTGTATATTCTGCAATATTTACATTTTTGGGAAACTCATTCAATGAATCCAAGCGCTGCAAACTGAGGGAACATGATCTGCATTGATGCATTCACACAATTTCACAGTAAGGCCTCATGTACACTGCTGCTGCTAAAACTGACGTTTAGGAGCAGTTGGGCATTTTTTTTCAACTGCCCCCGACCTCTCCTCTATTTTATCTTATCAGTACACATGTACACAGGGGCGTTTAGAGGCCTTTTTTTTGGAAAGCAATAAAATGAGTTCAGACGCTAAGTTTAGAGGCATTTCAAGCGCCAAATGCTTTTAAATACGGTAAATTGCGTTCAGCCGCGTTTTGTTTACAGGCGTTTTTAATTTTTGGCTATTTTGATTTTAAAAAAAAAACTCCTTAACCTTCTGTGAATTGAAAGTAAATAGGCTAAATCATATGCAGTTTAAAGCGGGAGTCGCGTTTTTTTTTTTTTTTTTTTTAAAGCCAGCAGCTACAAATACTGCAGCTGCTGACTTTTAAAATAGTGACACTTACCTGTCCAGCGCGCCCGCAATGTCGGCACCCGAAGCCGATCTGTAGATCGTCTCTCGGGTGCTGCCGCCACCATCTTGGGTATGGGAATCAGGAAATGGAGCCTTTCGGCTTCATTTCCCGGTTCCCTACTGCGCATGCGCGAGTTGCGCTGCGCAATAAGGACGGTCCCCGCTGCCTCTGGGATCCGTGTGTTTCCCAGCAGGCAGCGGGGCACTTGCGGAAAGGGGCGGGCACTTGCGGAAAGGGGCGTAATGTACGCCCCTTTCCACAGAGAGCTATCCCGGAAGTGGGTGCAGATACCTGTACTGTACAGGTATCTGCACCCCCCTCCCCCCTGAAAGGTGCCAATTGTGGCGCCGGAGGGGGGGGAGGGTTCGGATGAGCGGAAGGTCCACTTTAGGGTGGACCTCCGCTTTAAATGTAAAGCATTGATTTTAAAATGGAAAATACCCTATTTGGCCACTAGATGGAGCTGTAGGAATTTCTTATAAGTTCTGCATTTAAGTCAGGGGTCTCCATACTTTTTAGTACAGGTGTCACATGGTATATATTACAAATAATCAGGGGCTGAACAAAAACTTTTTTTTTTTTATAAATGAAAAAAAAAAAAAAAAAATCAAAGAAATAACTTTGTATGAGAAGCCCCCCTATCACTTTGGAGCCTGCTCACATATCAGATTCCCCAATACATTAGGGTCCCCATCAGAAGCGAAGGCAAACGGATCTGCATCCTTAGTCTGTGCACCAAGTCTGAGGATTATGACATTGACTCTAATTAAAATCTCATAGCGGGACAGATGTGGTCTGTGGGTCGTAGTTTGGAGACCCCTTTAAGTCACAGGCTCCAGGTCTCTGCTATGGACCCTGGCTGGCCCACCAAATGAATCACTGACCAACCAGGAAAAGACTGAGATCAGACTTCCCTAGCTGCCTGCCTGTTCCATGTAGTAAAGCCAGGGACTGGGCGACGGCCTCTCTTCCTGCAGAGTCAGCTCCCATAATTCTACCCCCCCCCCCCCCACAGGTTCCCTTATAGGAGACTTCTGCCTTTGCCAAGGAAAATTAAAAATGCCAAAATCATGACAATAATTTAATAAAGTTATCATTGAAAAAGAAAACTTTGGAAGTTTTTTTGTTTTTTGGGTCGCGAAGGGAAAATTCTCCAGAGAAATATCCACAGCAGCCAAATCAGAATTTAGTAGGCAGAATCACATACACACTATATTATATATATAAATAAAATATACACACACATATATATACACACATACATGTGTGTGTGTGTGTGTGTGTGTGTGTGTGTGTGTGTGTGTGTGTGTGTGTGTGTGTGTGTATATATATATATATATATATATATATATATACACACACATACATACATACACACACACACACACACACACACATTATATATATATATATATATATATATATATATATATATATATATATATATATATATATATATATATATATATATATATATATATATACATACATATACATACAGTGGTGTGAAAAAGTGTTTGCCCCCTTCCTCATTTCCTGTTCCTTTGCATGTTTGTCACACTTAAGTGTTTCGGAACATCAAACCAATTTAAACAATAGTCAAGGACAACACAAGTAAACACAAAATGCAATTTGTAAATGAAGGTGTTTATTATTAAAGGTGAAAAAAATCCAAACCATCATGGCCCTGTGTGAAAAAGTGATTGCCCCCCTTGTTAAAACATACTATAACTGTGGTTGTCCACACCTGAGTTCAATTTCTCTAGCCACACCCAGGCCTGATTATTGCCACACCTGTTCACAATCAAGGCATCACTTAAATAGGAGCTGCTTGACACAGTAAGGTCCACCAGAAGATCCTTAAAAGCTACACATCATGCCGAGACCCAAAGAAATTCAGGAACAATTGAGAAAGAAAGTAATTGAGATCTATCAGTCTGGAAAGGGTTTTAAAGCCATTTCCAAAGCTTTGGGAATCCAGCGAACCACAGTGAGAGCCATTATCCACAAATGGCGAAGACATGGAACAGTGGTGAACCTTCCCAGGAGTGGCCGGCCGCCCAAAATTACCCCAAGAGCGCAGCGACGACTCATCCAAGAGGTCACAAAAGACCCCACAACAACGTCCAAGGAACTGCAGGCCTCACTTGCCTCAGTTAAGGTCAGCGTTCATGCCTCCACCATCAGGAAAAGACTGGGCAAAAATGGCCTGCATGGCAGAGTTCCAAGGAGAAAACCACTGCTGAGCAAAAAGAACATCAAAGCTCGTCTCAATTTCTCCACAACACATCTTGATGATCCCCAAGACTTTTGGGACAACATTCTGTGGACCGATGAGACAAAAGTGGAACTCTTTGGAAGGTGTGTGTCCAAGTATATCTGGCGTAGAAGGAACACTGCATTTCATAAAAAGAACATTATACCAACAGTAAAATATGGTGGTGGTAGTGTGATGGTCTGGGGCTGTTTTGCTGCTTCAGGACCTGGAAGACTTGCCGTGATAAAAGGAACTATGAATTCTGCTGTCTACCAAGAGATCCTGAAGGAGAATGTCCGACCATCTGTTGGTGTACTCAAGCTGAAACGAACTTGGGTTCTGCAGCAGGACAATGATCCTAAACACACCAGCAAGTCCACCACCGAATGGCTGAAGAAAAACAAAATGAAGACTTTGGAGTGGCCTAGCCAAAGTCCTGACCTGAATCCTATTGAGATGTTGTGGTATGACCTTAAAAAGGCCGTTCATGCTCGAAAACCCTCTAATGTAACTGAATTAGGACAATTCTGCAAAGATGAGTGGGCCAAAATTCCTCCAGGACGCTGTAAAAGCCTCATTGCACGTTATCGCAAACGTTTGGTTGCAGTTGTTGCTGCTAAGGGTGGCCCAACCAGTTATTAGGTTTAGGGGGCAATCACTTTTTCACACAGGGCCATGATGGTTTGGATTTTTTTTCACCTTTAATAATAAACACCTTCATTTACAAATTGCATTTTGTGTTTACTTGTGTTGTCCTTGACTATTGTTTAAATTGGTTTGATGTTCCGAAACACTTAAGTGTGACAAACATGCAAAGGAACAGGAAATGAGGAAGGGGGCAAACACTTTTTCACACCACTGTGTATATATATATATATATATATATATATATATATATATATATATATATATATGATTCTGCACTACTGCCTGCAGGGGGGCGCGCGGGTGCTGCCGTCACAGCAGAAGGCAATCAGCGGGTGTCGGCCAATGGATGTGCGCCGGCACCCGCCAATCGTTCGGAAGACACACAAGACAAAAGCTCTGCCTATGTAAACAATGTAGCGCTCCGTTCTGACAGGGAGAAAGTGATGGGTTTTCTTTCCTTGCAAAAACACATTCCCCTAGTAAAAGCACCACACAGTACACACAAACACTGGCTAGGCGCACAGTTAACCCCTTTGTTCACCCTAGATGTTTAACTCCTTCCCAGCCAGTGTCATTAGTACAGTGACAGTGTATATATTTTTTAGCACTGATCACTGTATTAGTGTCACTGGTTCCAAAAAAGTGTCAGTGTCCAATTGTCCGCCGCAGTATCGCCGATTGCCATTACGAGTATAAAAAAAAAAAAAAACACACACAGTATATATCCCAGTTTGTAGATGCTATAACTTTTGCGTAAACCACAATACGCTTATTGGGATTTTGTTTTTTTACAAAAAATATCTAGCAGAATACATATTGGTCTAAATTTATGAAGAAATTTTTCATTTTAATGCAAAAAAACTAAAAAAAAAAACACAATACAAAAGCCATTTTTTTGTAATGGGCACAGACAGCCACTGTGCTGTCTTAATGTCTGAATCAGGAAAATATGGCATTATGGCCACTAGAGGGAGCCGATGATCACAGGAAATTACTTATTTACTTTGATTGTCAGCTCTGTTTGGTGGTCATAACATGGTATTTTTCTGATTCACTCTATTCTGAATGAACAACATTTGGCCTGAAAAGAAAATACAAACAAAGCAGGGACACAGGCCTAGTGCTTTACAGTCAACACTTTATTATTAGGAAATAAAAGCAGGCGAGTGCACAATTCACGAGAGTCAATAAGTTATGGCAGGCAGGGGTGTCAAACTCCATTTCATCTCAGGCCTCATCAGTATTATGGTAGAAGACTAGATGTCCAGAGTAAGCCCACCCACCGTCAGAAGTCAAGAGTCCCTCACCCTCCCTTTCATCACAGTGCCGGCCCCTTACTTTGTGCTGCTGTTGGGAAGAAGCTGGGGTGGGAAACACAAAGTGCAGAGTCTGGAGGAGGACCAGAGGAGGGCAGCAATCAGCTGAATGTTGAGACGTGTGAGGCGAAGACGAGGTGTTGCTGCGACAGCACGGAGAGGTGAAGGTCTGTAAAAGGAGTTCTGTCCTCCTCTCTGCAGCCGACTGCAGAGATGATGAGGGGGCGAGAGACTAGCGCAGGATCGGGAGGAGGAGTTCTGTCCTTCTCTCTACTGCCAACTGCTGAGATGTTTAAATGGCCAAGTGGACTGCAGAATTGAAATGCAGGTCAGGTCTGCCCATATTTTTGGGGCCTGTTCACGCTGTTGCACAGTGCTCACTTAACATGTGTGGCAGTAAGGCAGCCCATGCATCTAAATGGACTGTAATGCACCAGAAAATGCGCATGTACCATTTCCTTTAAAGGCAGCGCACTACAACACACAATTTGATACAAAGTGGCAGCGCTCGGGTGTAAAAAATAATACAGTCCTGTGCAGGAAAAATGTCCACGTCCGCCCACTTACTATAATAAAATATTAATATAATAATTTATGTAATTAGCATTTATTATTATTATATATGAGAGTAATGGAATCCAAAGTTTTGCTGCTTTCTCCAGACTGGGAATCAAACTAATCCTGTTATAAAGCATGCAACCGCTGTCTCCGGCGTGCGTCACTCGGGCATATTTTAAGGGCGGACCCCTCTTTAATCGGTGCTTTGATTAAGAGGGTCCGCCCTTGAAACACGTCAATGATGACGCACGCCACACAAGTGTCAGCGTACTTTATAACGGGATTAGTTCTAGAGATTTCTTTGTGTACAGAGAGATGAGCGGATCTCTTCCCGGATGATGATTTTTATGACAAACAATATCGCAAACACAGTTGGCAAGTTCCGGTCTTTACTATCGCTTAACTGATTCCCACCTGAGCCGGAGGTGCCCTCAACAGGATCTTTATGCCCAGGAGGGCCAGACAGACTTCCCGATCACATCGCCACTGCGATTGGCTGTCACAGTGGTCACATGACAGCCCAGTTCCCAATCATTACTAGAGACCGGGAGCGAACTATGACAGCTTGATCATGTTGAGGGAGCGTGCTCTCAACATGTAAACTTCCGCTGCCTATAGACACATATGTGCGACAGTTAGGCTCCATGCACACTGAAGCTGATAAACTGCAGTTTATTGGTGTTTGGGCGTTTTTTGTAAAAGCCCATAAACTCCACTCTATGTTAGCCTATGTGTCCATGCACACATGGACGTTTTTCAGCTTTAATAAGCAGTGGAGTTTATGGGCTTTTTTCTGAACGCCAGAAATTCGCGTTCAAAGTGCCGTTTTTCAGCGGCAAAAAACGACAAACGCTCATTAACGCTCATTCATTAGTGTTCGGCATTCTATTTTTCAATGCATTGTGGGATTTTTGGAGTGTCCTCTGTGTATTTTTATAAAAAACGCCCATTAACGCTAACGCTGTAAAACGCTCATTAACGCTAGTATAAAACGCTGTTAAAAGCAGGTTTTTCAACCAGCGTTTTCTGCCAGCAATCTGGCGTCCAGAAATAGCTTTTTTGAGCTTCAGTGTGCATGGAGCCTTAAAGCTCACCCTCTTTGCCGCCGCACATGTGTGTTACCCGGGAGGCATGAGATTATTCAAGTTTTTATGAAGGCGTCACATGATTCTGGTGTGCGGTTTGTTTCAAGTGTTGCATTAGGAGTCATAGGAAGAAGAATAGATGAGGAAGGGAGACAGAAAGACAAGCAGAAAGGAGAAAGAAGGAAGAAAGAAGGAAAGAAGAGGGAAGAAGAGGGAAGAAGAGGGAAGAAAGAAGGGAAGAAGAGGGAAGAAGAGGGAGAGGAGGAGGGAAGAGGAGGAGGAGGGAAGAGGAGGAGGAGGGAAGAGGAGGAGGAGGGAAGAGGAGGAGGAGGGAAGAGGAGGAGGAGGGAAGAGGAGGAGGAGGGAAGAGGAGGAGGAGGGAAGAGGGAGGAGGGGGGAAGAGGAGGAGGGGGGAAGAGGAGGAGAGGGAAGAGGAGGAGGAGGGAAGAGGAGGAGGAGGGAAGAGGAGGAGGAGGAGGAGGAGGAGGGAGGAGGAGGAGAAGAGAGGAGGGAGGGAGGGAGAGGGAGGGAGGGAGGGAGGGAGGAGGGAGGGGGGAGGGGGGAGGAGGGAGGGAGGGAGGAGGAGGGAGGAGGGGGAGGAGGGAGGAGGAGGAGGAAAGAGGAGGAAAGAGGAGGGGGAGGGAGGAGGAGGGAGGGAGGAGGGAGGGAGGGAGGGAGGGAGGGAGGAGGGGGAGGGGGGAGGAGGGAGGGAGGGAGGGAGGGAGGGAGGAGGGAGGAGGGGGGAGGAGGGAGGAGGGAGGAGGAGGAGGAAAGAGGAGGAAAGAGGAGGGGAGGGAGGAGGAGGGAGGGAGGGGGAGGAGGGGAGGGAGGGAGGAGGAGGGAGGAGGGAGAAGGGAGGAGGGAGGAGGGAGGAGGGAGGAGGGAGGAGGGAGGGAGGGAGGAGGAGGAGGAGGAGGAGGAGGGAAGAAGGAAGAAGAAGGAAGAAGGAAGAAGAGAGAAGGAGAAGGAAGAAAGAAAGGAGAAGGAAGAAGAAAGGAGAAGGAAGAAGAAAGGAGAAGGAAGAAGAAAGGAGAAGGAAGAAGAAAGGAGAAGGAAGAAGAGGGAAGAAAGGTGGATGAAGAAGAGGGAAGAAAGGTGGAAGAAGAGGGAGAAAGGTGGAAGAAGAGGGAAGAAAGGAGGAAGAAGAGGGAAGAAAGAAGAAGAAAGAAGGGAGAAGGAAGAACAAAGGAGGAAGAAGCCGAAGAGAGAAGAAAGAAGAAGTAGAGAGAGGAAGAAGAAAGAAGAAAAAGGAGAAAAGGAAAAGGAGGAGAGAAAGAAAAAAGATGAAGAAAAGAGAAGAAATAAGAGTGAAAGAGGGATGAAGGAAGGAGGGAGAAGAACAGAGAAGAAATAGAAATAATAATAATAAAACATTTATCTGAGTGGACAAACTTTGACGTTTCCCGTGGTAGGATTGAATCATTTTTGCTCTCAAATGCTGCCAGTTTGTATTAAAATGTTTAATTAAAAAACTATGCAGTCGTCAATTTTAAGGATCGGCACTGCTATATACTAAAGTTTGGTTTTTGGGTTTAACCATCTCACTGCCACCAACGTATATGTCAGCAGCAGCAGCAGTCGGATTTTACACAAGCTGTCAGATTGATGCGATCCAGAGGCTGTGCAGCCGCTCCATCACTTTCACACACCCCAGTTACATTGACCCCCGAGTCCACGTCTTCCATGTTCCATTCTCCCACCTGCATACCTGGGACTAGCATGGTGGGTGCCTCCCGGGTAGAGGGGAAGGAGACCTTTCTCAGTGCGTCACCGGCTGCTGCCTGCCTAAATATCTCCTAAACGGCGCCCGTTCATTTTACCTACAGGTCAATCAGAAAATAGGAGTTTACTTCCACTTTAATGGCATCCCAAAAGCAGCAAGCATAAGAAGCGTTTCTTGCACACTACATAATTAGCGACAATCGTGCCGTTAGACTTGTAGCACTCGAAGCTCAAAAAAGGTGCATTCGCTTCCTTGCTGCATGTAGGGGGCAGCCCATTAAAATGAATGAACTGCTCTATAAACGAGGCCAGGTCAGATGGGGGCTTAAAAAAAAAAAAAAGTCCTTCAATATTTCTAAATATGCAGTTTTATTAAACTAATACATATTATTTCCAACATGCTGATATGTAGGCACTGAAGGTGGTATGAAGGTGGCAACACATTTCTTACGCTCTCCCAGTAGTGGTAATGTGTTGTCACCTTGCCATGCAAGCTACAGATTTCAACACATAACACAGTCATGGTTCACGGTTGTCACCATCAGGAAACCCTCCCTGAGAAATGCCATGCAGCCATCGATGGAGTGCCTGGCACAGCCTGTACGCCATCGGTACCATTTCCAAATTTCGTCCAGCACAAAAAACAAAGTTGCAATCAGTCTCCTGTAGACCTTGGCTGGGATTTCCCCCAATTACTGGATTACGACTTTCCTACTTTGAGGTTGTCAGTCACAAAGTCCATTTTTCCAGCCGGGAAATTCCCTATTGACAAATGATGGACAGAACGTGCGCAGTTCCCACCATTTCCAGCAGGGGGCACAAGGAAAAAAAAAAATATAGTGCAACAAAATTTACTGGAATTCCAAAAAAAAAAAAAAAAAAGTAAACATTACAACCCTCCCCACCCCCAGCTCCCAAATAAATACGAGGACAGGAGAGGAGGAGGACATATCCCAAGACAGGAGCAGAGGACACATCTCCAACCTAGGTGAGCTTCTACACCATCATTATACTTACTACAGAGTTACAAGGGCTGAAACTAACATTTATTTTCATAATTGATTAGTTGGCCGATTAATAACCTTAAAAAAAAAAAAAGTGTGGTGTATAATTTAGTTAATATGTAAAATATGTAAAGTTAAAAAAAAAAAAAATAGCAATTTATTCTTAAATATCTCTAGAGAGTACTAAACATAAATAACTATATGATTAGAGAGCAAAATATTGAATCCACTCAGAGTAACAGAAGAGATATACTGTACAGTGGAACCTCGGATTATGAGAATAATCCATTCCAGGAGTATGCTCATAATCCAAAGTACTTGCATATCAAAGCGAGTTTTCCCATTGAAGTCAATGGAAACGAAAATAATTTTTTCTGCATTGACTTCAAATGGTATGCAATACCGCATACAGCCAGAGCCGGGAGGGGCGCGGAGAGCCTCAGAAATGGCCGAAAAGGCCCCGAGCACACTTCGGCTGACCTCGGCAAACCTCGGAAAGACTCCGTTCACGAGCCTTTCCGAGGTCAGCCGAAGTGTGCTTGGGCCTTTCCCGTGCATTTCCGAACGCCGACGATCAGCGCTGTTCGGCTCCGACGCCCCCCACCTCAGGCCAAAAGCGGTACTGCACATCGCTTTTGGCCTGAATCCTGCTCGTTTGCGAGACAGCACTTGCAAATCGAGTTAGGATTTTTAGAAATACAGCGCTCGTTTTGCCAAACTCTCGCTAACCGTGTTACTCGCAAACTGTATATACTCTACTAGAGGAGATATATACCGTGTATACTCTACTAGAGGAGATATATACCGTGTATACTCTACTAGAGGAGATATATACCGTGTATACTCTACTAGAGGAGATATATACCGTGTATACTCTACTAGAGGAGATTTATACCGTGTATACTCTACTAGAGGAGATTTATACCGTGTATACTCTACTAGAGGAGATATATACCGTGTATACTCTACTAGAGGAGATATATACCGTGTATACTCTACTAGAGGATATATATACCGTGTATACTCTACTAGAGGATATATATACCGTGTATACTCTACTAGAGGAGATTTATACCGTGTATACTCTACTAGAGGAGATATATACCGTATATACTCTACTAGAGGAGATATATACCGTATATATATATATACTATTAGAGGTTGAATCTGGTAAATATCATCAGAATCAGATCAATTTTGTTTATTTAAAAAAAAAAAAAGTTAGACTGTTTGCAGATTTTCAAACAGAGCTATAATATATTATATGTTGGCCATACAAAAACAATTTCTTCGTTCAAAAAATTTTTTAAGAACGTTCGTTCGATTTTCTAATCGTTAGTGGGGTCAAATCAATGTTTGTTTTCCAACCACAGTGACGGGAAAATTTAGAAATAGAAAACTTCTTGGTGAATTTTTAGACAGTGTATGTGGTTTTCATTCAGAAATTACATCAGTTTTAAAACCGAATGTTAAAAGCAAGCGACCTTTTCAAACAACATTCTTTCATTCAACGAATGTACAAAGATTTTTTCATCTGAATATTCTTGTCAGAATTGATCCGTGTGGCCAGCATAAGGCTGGGTGCACACCTATGCAGTTTGCGTTTGATCCGTTTCTGCGGTGCTTTTTGCTGTGCGTTTTGATTTTTTGTGTACGTGATATTGCTGCGATTCACATTTTGCCTTTTTTTTTTTTTTTTTTTTTTTTTGGCCAATTTGTTGTTGGGCAGATTAAAAAAAAAAAAAAAAAAAAAAAAAAACACAAATTGCTGCAACAACCCATTACATGCTTTTCTTCAGCTTCTCCTCTGAAGTCTATTGAACCAAAAAAGCACTGTTTTGCATTGAAAAAAAAAAGTCCTTGACCCTTTCCAAATTCGCAGCGGCTGAAAAAAAAAGTATAGATGAGAACGTGTCCCATAGGAAACCACGTTAAATAAACTGTAGTGGGTTTCTGCAAAAAGGACCAAAAACCACATAGGTGTGATTCAGGCTTAATCCAGGCTTAAGACGTTTAGTAACATAATCGGGGTAAAAAAAAAAAAAAAAAAAAAAAACAAACACACACAACCTAAACTTAGGCTTTTATAGTACAAAAAGAGCAAAAATCACTACTATAAGGGGTTCGTTTTTTTTTTTTACTGTGGAACAGTGAAAGTAATATTTACAGTAGCGATTATTTGCTCTTTTTGTACTATAAAGGGCTCAGTTTTTGTTTTTTTAGCCCCATTATGTTATTGCCCGATTAATCGATTATGAAATAAATCGATTACTATTTTCATAATCGATTAGTTTTAGCCCTAATATTTACTAACACACGTCTGATGTTTTTCTCAGTAATTTAATGTATTTTTTTTTAACTCAGTTTTATGCATTTTTTCACATATAAGAATGGAGTTTACATGAATTTAAAAAGGCATTTCCATCAGCTGTTTCTGACAAAATGTACAAAAGCAGATGACTATCCCATAATTAAAAATGAATAGAAACTTTTTTTTCCCTTTTTTATTATTTTTTTTGTTTTCTTTATACATTTATTTATTTTCAACAGTGGACAGAGTGAAGGATTAAAACCCCCTTTCGGGTTATTCCCTCCATGTCCCGCTGAGCAGAATTCCCACCCAATGCTGGGACCAGGCAAGAATGCCAACACCAAACCCCTCCGCCCCCCCATCTCTGAGTTTTTAATTCAGTTCTACAAAAACTAAAATAATATTAAATTTTTTAGCTATGCCATGTTATTTCTTAGCACTCACTCTTTATTTTTATTTATTTTTTCCCCCCAAACTGCCGGCAGGAGTAATTAATCGGATTCTTCTGGTTTAAAATGTATAAATAAATTATAATATAAAAAAAAAATATATATATATATATATATATTTTTTTTTTTTTTATTATATAATTTTTTAAAATATATATTTTTATTTAAAAAAATATAATATAATATATTAATAAAAAAAAAAAAAAAAAAAAAAAAAATTATATATATATATATATATATATATATATATATATATATATATATATATATATATATATTTTTTTTTATTATTATATAATTTTTTTTAATATAATATATATATATATATATATATATATATATATATATATATATATATTTTTTTTTTTTTTTTTTTTTTTTTTTAAATAATATAATATATTAATTTAAAAAAAATAATATATATTTTATTATATTATATATATTTTTTTGTTTTTTTTGTACGTTTTTCCATTCGAGAAGTATAGCCAAAGCTAGTTTGGTTGTACTTCCCCTGTGGATCACAGGAGTGCAGTTCGTTCTGTACTTCCGCGACCCGTTTTCAGCAGAGCGGGCTGAAGTCACAGAGCCGGTCCAGGCTTGGGGAGATCACGTCAAGAAAGTCGGGATCTGCCCACATGCCTGGACCAGCACCCAGCTCAACCTCTCAGTGAGCCACCGAGAGCCTGAGCCGACCGCTTCCGCTCCCTCCACAGCCCAGAGCTCCAGAGAGCGAGGGGGAGGGGGCCGCGCAGAGAGCCGGTGACCAACAAGATTTATTCCATCTCTTCTTCAGGAATAAAAACCACCAAATATCACTAAATATACCACTGCTTCTCAGTAGGTCAATTCGCTTCACTTTTCCGCTTTGGATGGGGGGAGGGTAATCCCTAATCTCCATATTGGACGGGGGGCCATCATACACAAACTATGCCCACATTCCACTTTTGCTTTCTCCGGATTTTACATTGACTGCCCCCCAAACAGTTGTGCTCCTATTCAGTGGTCCCCCAACCTTTTTGGCACCAGGGACCGGTTTCATGAAAGAAAATTTTGCCAAGGACCAGCGGGGATTAGGGCAGTCGGCGGCCGATCTGTCGGGGCAATGGCTGGTGTTGGCGCTTCAATCATCGCGGCACCGTGTTCGATATGGTGTCAGGATGATTGAAGCGCAATATATACATTGTAATACAAGGGGAAAAATAAATTCAACCACATGATTCAAAATCAGTGGGAGCCCCCAAGTGTGTCACTTGCCACCGTCGCCTGCCACCAGATGCGGCCAGACATTTGCCACCAGATGCGGCCAGACACTTGCCAACAGCATGTCACCAGCGTAATTGCACCCGAGCGTGTAAACCAGCACATGCGTAGTTTAGGGCGGAACAAGGGTTGGCGAAGAGAGATGATGTCACCTCCTTGCTCGCTCGCCACACCTCTTATGGAGCAGCTTTTCGCGGGCCGACTGTAAAGGCGGTAATGCAGGGTGAGCGCGCACGCACGCGGGGGGGATGATGGCATCTCTCTGCTCACCAGCCACACCTCTTACAGTGCAGTCTTCTCAGCACGGCTGCAAAGAGGCCACGTACCGGTCCGTGGGCCGGAGAGTTGGGGATCCCCCCGTCGTCCATGATAGCCCCCGCCCAATGTGGAGACTAGGGATCTTTGCCTGGGATTATCCCCTATCCAAAGTGGAAAGTGAAGTGAGTTGACATTACTTTAGTGATGTTTGGTGGCATCTCTTTATTCCTGAAGAGATTAAAATAAATCTTGAAACGCGTTGGGATATATGCAATGCCCTAAAAACAAGCAACTTGCGGAACATCAAAGCTCCACAACTCATGTGATTTGGGGGCGTATCACCTCAATCTGCTCACCATGTGTTTCTTAAGCCAACTATGGCTGTTTGTGGTCTTTTTTTAAAAAAGAGAACTTTGTCATTTTAAATGATTTTGTATTAAAAGACAATATTTTAAACAAATTTTTTAGTGTTTTTTTTTTTTTTTTTTGTTTGGTTGTCTGCAAAATCCTGTAGAGGTTAAATGGTATAAAATTTGGTGGTTCTAAGAAATTTTCTAGCAAAAAAAAAAAAAAAAATTGCTGGATTCCTTTTTACATGTACCTGACAAAATTAAAAAAATTATCCTGGACAGAAATGCCCCGTACACACGATCGGACATTCAAACAAAATCCATGGGATTTTTTCCCGACGGATGTTG
>NW_027507786.1:5179322-5326822 GCF_037356315.1 Lithobates pipiens
GGACCATCTCTATGACTTCCTTCCTGCGCTGGTGGATCCCTTTTCCGGGGTTGTGACTAGAAAGGTTCCCTCATCGGATAGTGTCTGCCCCGTACTGCGCAGGCGCAGCGATTGCGCAGTACGGAGGACAAGGAGACGCCGAAAGTGTCAGAAGTTGAACAGCTGACCATCAGCTGTACACGGCGCCTGTGCACTTAAAGAGGAAGTAAACCCTGATGAGTTTACTTCCTCTTTGATTCCCTGCAAAGGTAAAGCATAATGGACTACTATGCATCGCATAGTAGTCCATTATGTGTCACTTACCTGACACAGGAGCCAGCGAAGTCACCGCTGTCCCCTGTAGTTCGGCGCATCCATCTTCTCGGTGGGTCTCGCCGCTCCGCCGCTGTCATTCGACGAAGCCGCGATGACGTCACTCCCACGCTTGCGCACGGGAGCCGCCACTCGCGGCATATCGCCGTTGACAGCGGCGCACTCAGTGCGCCTGCGCGCCGCTGTCTACGGCACATGCGCCGTAGACAGCGGTGCCTGTATTTTGGCAAATATCTCCTAAACCGTGTAGGTTTAGGAGATATTTCTTGGACCTACAGGTAAGCCTTAATCTAGGCTTACCTGTAGGTCAAAGTGGTTGGTAAGGGTTTACAACCACTTTAATAGTCACCGCTTTGTAACAGGGCCCCTCGCGGGCACGGCCTCGCTTCGCTTGGCATATTTTTATTCTGACTCTATATCCGCTTGGATGGTGGTGCTTGAACCTGGACTCGGTGCAGAATAAGTGCGCAGGCGTCGTGTAGCGCTGACGATTGGCTATTCACCTTCGGAGACTTTAGGTGTCTCCTTTGTCCTCCGTACTGTGCAAGCGCAGTATAGGGCGCACACTATCCGATGGGGGGGGGGGGACAGTATTCGACAAGATGCCGGGTCCCCGATGGCCCCCGATGCCGGGTCCCCGATGGCCCAGCGAAGCACCAGTGGGTGGCGGGAGGGGGGTGGGGGTGCGCGTCCCCTCCCGTCGCCGGTAAGAACGGTCAAGCGGCTAAACTGCCACTATGATCATCTCATGGTGTAGAGAATCGCCCACTGAAAAAAAAAAACGGGATGATAGCTGCAGGCATCATTCAGATATCCCCACTGAAAGCCGAGGATGTCCTATGACGGCCTACGGTGTGGAAGTGGTTAAATAAAAAGAAGGAATAATATACCTATTTTCATCCATTATTAGGAGGAATCAAGAAAAAGGTATAATATTGCATACATTCAGCTGAACCTGTCTGATGCCACTTGCAGAATAAGCGGTTTTTGTGGCATCCCTGACTTCATGGCTGGCGGTCTTCCTGGTGTTGGCGCCATAGTCTGCCCATCTGTTTTACTCCTGAGCTGTGACTGCACTGTCGCGGTACAACTGAATTCCCACCAGTGGGCAGCGCTGTATAGAAGAAGCCCAACAACGAGAATTTTTATTTTTCTCTTGCAGATCTCCCCCTAATAAACAGCCTCATCCGAATTCTGGAGAACTTGGAGGTCTGTGGTCGGAAGAACATCAGCAGACGCCGCTCTCGAGGCGATAGCGAAGAATCGGCCATTGAAGAGGATTTCCATCTGAAGATATTGAAGGATGTCTGCTGTGAATTCCTCTCCAATATCCTCAAACAGCTAACAAAGGTGACGCTTCCCTTTTTAAAGTACTGTACACTGCAGTGCAAAAGTTTGAGGCAGGTGTGACATTTTTTATTTTTTTTTGTAAATGAAGAATGCTTTCCGTAATAAAAGTATTAATTGATAAAAAATAAACTTTATATAATATAAAAAATTTCCCTCAGTTTAGCCCGATGTGATTTTTTTTACCAAAAATATGTAGTATACATAATAACCGTATATTGATTGGTTTGCACAAAATGTATAGCATCTACAAAATAGGAGATAGTTTTAAGGCATTTTTATTATTTTTTTTTTTATTAGTAATGGCAAGGATCTGCAATTTTTATCGTGACTGCGACATTATGGCGGACACATCGGACACTTTTGATACTATTTTGGGACCATTGTCATTTATACAGCGATCAGTGCTATAAAAATGCACTGATTACTGTGTAAATGACACTGGCAGGGTTAAACACTAGGGGGCGATCAAGGGGTTTAGTGTGTCCTAGGTAGTGATTCTAACTGTGGGGGGGGGGGCTCCAGATGAGAGGGACTGGGTGAAGAGGTGACATCGCTCCGTTGGAGGGCTTCGTTTTAAGGCAAGTCTTGCATAATGTGCTAGTATGCGGTGAATACTAACACATTATGACATTGCCTTACAGGGGAAGTTTTTAAACTTCAGCTGGTTGAAATACTATAGCTGCTGACTTTTAATATATGGACACTTAATCTGTCCCGGGAGCCTGCGATGTCAGCACCCCAGATGATCTTCGGATTGAATCCCCGGGGTCTCCACAAAGGGAAACCAGCAGTGAAGCCTTTGCGGCTTCACAGATGGTTCCCTACTTGACGTGGCGGAGGAAGGAGGAGGGGGGGCCCAAACTTCCGAGGAACGGCGCCGTCTCCCGGAAGTGTGGACAGGGACCTGTCAAAAATAGGTACCCGTTTCCCCCCTCCCCTCCCTGAAAGAAGTCAAATGTGCCACCGGAGCGAGGGGAGGAAGCAAATAAGCGGAAGTTCCACTTTTGGGTGGAACTCCGCTTTAAGCTGGCCATAGACTGTTCAAATCTCAGCCAGTTCATGGCTGAGATTCGAACCATGTATGGGCAGGCTGAATGTACCCAAGTTGATCGATCGGTCAACTTGGGTACAACCAGCCTGTCGGATTTTGCATGCGATTATTGCTAGCGGCTGTTATAGCCACTAGCAATAATCACTGTGTTCTCCCGACGGAGACAGCTTTCTCCTCTAGGAGAACACAAATCTCTGCAGGAGGCCATACACTGATCCAAATTCGACTGGTCCAGTGTGTGAGCTCCCCTATTCAACAGAGTTAAAGGGATACTCACAATGATCAGGTTATATTTTTTGATGTAAAACCTTTATCCCGAAAGAGGGAAAAAACACCATTGCTGTAAGACCCCTTTCACACTGGCACCACTCCGCGTTAGCAGTAAAGCGCCGCTGCTTTTCGTCCGCTAGCGGAACGCTTTTAACCCCCGCTAGCGGTCGAAGAAAGGGTTAAATGCACCCGAAAAGCGTAGCTGGCGAAGGGCTTTGCAGGTGCTATGGCAGCAGTGCCTGTTCATTTCAATGGGCAGGGGCGGTGGAGGAGCAGTGTGTATACACCGCTCCTAAACTGCGCCAAAGATGCTGTTAGCATTTGACAATGCTGATGTCCATTCATAAATGCAGTGGAGGAGTGAATGTAGTCACCCTAAGTTCCCTTTCACACCGACGCGTTTTTCAGGCGCTGCAGCTCTACAAATAGCACCTGTATAGCGCCTGAATAAAAGCAGCTCCTTTCACTCCAGTGTGAAAGCTGGGGAGGGCTTACACACTGGAGTGGTGCGCTAGCAGGACGGTAAAAAAAAAAGTCCTGCTAGCAGCATCTTTGGAGCTGTGTATTCACTGCTCCTAAACCGCTCCTTCCCATTGAAATCAATGGGGCAGTGCGGCTATACCGGGCGGTTTTAACCCTTTTTCGGCCGCTAGCAGGGGTTAAAACAGCCCCGCTAGCGACCAAAGACCGCCGGTAAAGCGGCGCTAAAAATAGCGCTGTTTTACTGCCGATGGCCGCACTGCCCCAGTATGAAAGGGGCTTAAGACAGGAGGTGTGTTACTGGCTGATCATTAGGTGAAAATTGTCAGAAACCATGAAATCAGGCCGAGACAGAAGTACAGTTAAATCCCATTTGTTTAATAATAAAAGTAAAAAGAACAAACGTAGTCAAAACATAGCCAAAATTCAGTAACTGAAATGAATAGTCATCCAAGCCAGAAGTCAGGGATCTATGTAGTAGAACAGCTAACAGGATCTGGAGCCAGAAGGGATGTCAGCAAAGCAAGTCTTGAACAGGATCGCATGTGATGTTGACCTAGGCGAAGGCAGAGAACCTCTGGGCTGGATGGCTTAAGTAGGCAGGACTGACGAGCAGGATATCATCAACAGCTGAGTAACTGTGGAGAGATAGGAGCTGGCAATTAGCCAACAGCTGAGCGGCCAGCTCAGAGCAGGAAGGGCTGAGCCCAGCCCTGACAAAAATACAAGCCTGAAAAAAGAAAACAAATGCAGCCACGGCATACAATGATTGGTAAGCTGCAATAAATTAACTTTTTGTTTATTGGATTTAGTTACATTTTAATTTCTGGCCTTATGCAGAACACACATTTTTAGCTTTATCTGCCACAATCCCTTTATACCTTTCACCTTTAAAGCTGAATTCCAGGAATTCAGCTACTTTGTAAAAACTGCTAGCCTACCATGAGTTAAATCTAACGAGGTGCCTGCTGCCTTATAGACTTAATTCTTTTATTCACATCTGACAGGTTTATTGTAATCCAAGAAGATCACTTCCAGAACTCCAAGGCTGCTCACTGTGGTCTCTATTCCTTCTAGTAGTCACTGGAACTGCTATGCCCACCCGTCTCCTCCTCTTGCCCATTCACAGAAGCCTTTTTATTATGTGAACTTATTCACAAAATACAAAGGCTTCTGTGAATGGGCAGCAGAGGGGAGGGGCGAACGTAGCTGCTGTGTGCGTGCTTCTCTCCTCTCACAGCCGGAGTGTATACACCAGAAGTGCAATAAACCTGTCGCATATAAGTAATAGAGGTAAGTCCGGGGGGTGACATGCACCTAATTGGACCGAGCTTGTAGTGCGCCTGCACTTTATGCAAAGTTGCTGATTCCTGGAATTCAGCTTTAATAAAGGTCTGGCGTTATGTTATTAATTTCTTTATATTTTCTCTCTCCAGGAGAACATATTAGAGGCACGCAAACACGGGTACGTTACCAAGGAGAAGTGTCTGTGTGCGCTTCGGAACTTGCTCCCCCTCTATTCTCTTTCTGTAAGTATTTCCGGTTTATAGCTCATTAAAGCCCAACTCTGACAAACTTAGAAATCATCCCTTGCTTTGAGGCTGTGCCAGCACTGCAATGGTTAACCAATTGGCGCCCATATGACGTTGTGGGCTTTGTGGTGTAATATCTGAATGATGCCTGAGGTTACAGATATCATTCAGATATCGGCATTTTCAGCCGGCGATTCCCTGCACCATAAGAATGATCATAATAACGGCGGCCGCTTGATCGTTCTTATGGGCAGCGGGAGGGGACGCCTCCCGCCACCCTCCAGTGCTTGTACCGATTCAACGCTTCCATCGGTGAGTCGGTCACAGGATCCACCAGCCCCCGGATGATACCATAGAGATTTCCGGCGGACCAGATGGTCCCCGGAGTCTCTATGATCGTTCGGAGGCCGGGCGCGATGTTATGACGTCACACCCGGCCTCTGCATTCAAATTAAAGGCGCCGCTTTGGCTGGGAAGCCAGGATCGTTTTTTATTTTTTTTTTATTTTAGGCTTCCCAGCCTAGAGGTGCGATATGGGGTCTTATTGACCCCAGATCTCACTGTAAATATGTCAGATCGTGCCATATTCCTATTACTAGGGATGTTTACATTCCTTGTAATGGGAATAAAAGTAATCAAATATTTTTTTTTTTTTAAGTATCAAACTAAAAAAATAAAAATAAAATTAAAAATTAAAAAAAATAATAATAATTTAAAGCGCCCCTGTCCCCGTGAGCTCGTACGCAGAAGCGAACGCATACGTAAGTCCCGCCCACATATGAAACCGGTGTTCAAACCACACATGTGAGGTATATCCACGAACGTTAGAGCGAGAGCAATAATTCTAGCCCTAGACCACCTCTGTAACCCAAAACATGTAACCAGTAAAAAAAAATGTAAAGTGTCGCCTATGGGGATTTTTAAATACCAACGTTTGGCACCATTCCACGAGCGCGTGCAATTTTGAAGCGTGACATGTTGGGTATCTATTTATTCGGCGTATCTTCCTCTTTCACATTATGCAAAAAAGCATGAAACTGTTCTTTTTTCTGAAAAAAAAACGTGTTTGAAAAATTGCTGCGCAAATACCGTGCGAGATAAAAAGTTGCAACGACTGCCATTGTATTCTCTAGGGTCTTTGCTAAAAAAAAATATATAATGTTTGGGGGTTCTATGTAATTTTCTAGCAAAAAAAATATGAATTTTACATGTAGGAGAGAAATGTCAGAATTGGCCTGAATGGTTAAATACTTGTTGAGGTCTAGGGAACATAGAAAAGAAGATCTACTTTGCCGATCCTCCTCATTGTTAGAGCGACCCCCACAATGTCTTCTCCCCCACGCTCCAGAGGTCCAGGGTCTTGAATTGCCCTGCATTGGACGAGGCAACGCCAAGGGACAGTCCACTGCCAGAGCGCGGGGGAGTGACATCTGCTGGGGGGAGCAGAGGCTTGCTTAAGATAAAATACAAAGACTCTCCCCTAGACTAAATGAGCAGTCAATCCTTGCAGCGCAGGCACAGCCCCAAGGGAGGATTTTTTAATTGCCTGACTTTGGGTGCTAAAATCTCATTCTCTATAAAAGTGTGCTTGTAGCAAGATGAAGTTAGGATATGGTACCGTTAGAACCCTTTCACACTGGGGCGTTTTTCGGGGGCTTCTGTGCTAAAAGAAATAGCGCCTGAAAAACGGCTCCCTTGCAGTCTCGGTGTGAAAGCCTGAGTGCTTTCACGCTGGGGCGATGCGCTGGCAGGACGTTAAAAAAAAAAAAAAGTCCTGCAAGCAGCATCAAATGAGCGGTGTAAATACCGCTCCTGCCCATTGAAATGAATGGGCACCGCTGCCGAAGCACCTGCAAAGCGCTTCGGCAGCAGCGCTACACGGGCATCGCCCGCTGGCACCCTTTATCGGCCACTAGTGAGGTTAAAAGCACCCCGCTAGCGGCCAAATAGCACTGCTATAATGACGGTAAATCACTGCTAAAACTAGCAGTGTTTTACCGTCAAGGACCGCCCACTCCAGCGTGTAAGCAGCCTTATAATCAATGATGTGGGTATGGGCGTTACTGCGCTAACCTCAAATAACAAGGAAGAGGCAGCTACAAAAAAATGTGACAAACATATAAAGCATAAAGGGTGGATAGTGTAGCGCTAACAAGTGAACACATATATTGATATATAATTGAAGCCGTGCAAAAATCAAATATACAAAAATAACGTGTATAAAGAATGTGAAAAAGGGCTTTCACATTCTTTATACACGTTATTTTTGTATATTTGATTTTTGCACTGCTTCAGTTATATATCAATATATATGTTCACTTGTTAGCACTACACTATCCACCCTTTAAGCCTTATAATCTACCAGTCCAGCAAATGGTATTGAAATGAAGATTAAAGTGGAAATTAACCTTAAAGTGGAGTTCCTTCCAAAAATTAAAAGCCAGCAGCTACACGTACTGTAGCTGCTGACTTTTAATAATAGGACACTTACCCGTCCTGGAGTCCAGCGATGTTTCCATCAGCTGTCGGCTGCTGCCGCCACCATTGCTGGTAAGGGGACCCTGCAATGAAGCATTGTGGCATCACGGCCGGGTCCCTATTGCACATGCGCGAATCGTGCTGTGCTCTCTTACTCCCCCGGTGGTGGGGGAGAAGGAGGAGGGAGCTAAACCTTTGTCATACCTCTCCATGGCAAGGTCCGGTGGAGTTGAGGACAGGGTACCTGCTCCCCCAACCCCCCCCCCCCCCCCCCAGAAAGTTGCCAAAATGTGGCACCGAAGGGGGGGGGGGGAGGAGACAGATTGAGTAGAAGTTCCACTTTTGGGTGGAGCTCTGCTTTAAAGGGTGCCCGCATCTGGTGACGTGCGGGACCATTCACAAAGTGCAGTTCATGCATGCACGGTGGGAAGCCAGTTGTGAAGCCACAAGGAGTCGCAGCTGGCTTCCTACAGTTTAAGTGATTTGTAAAGGATACATTTTTTTTTTTTTTTTAACCACCTCCAGTCCGGCACTGGCACTTTTTGTTCACATGTAACAATCTGTATTTTTTTTTTTTTTTGCTAGAATGTTAGAACTCCCAAACATTTATATATTTTATATTTTATTTTATATGTTATTTTATTTTATATTTTTAAAGCAGAGGTCCTAGAGAATAAATTGGTTGGTTTTGCTAGTTTTTTTTTTCACACAGTATTTGCATAGGAGGACGAGGTCACTTTAAATTAAACTTTTTTTTTTTTTTTTTATTAATTTTATTTTTACACTGTTGCTTTAAAAAACATTTTTTTGATCACTTTTAATGCTGTCACAGGGAATGTAAACATCCCTGAGACAGCAATAGGCATGCGACAGGTACTCCTTATGGCGAGATCTGGGGTCCACAAGACCCCAAATTCCTCCTCCTGCAGTTTAAAAGCATTTCAAAAACACCAATATCAATGTTTTTGAACGTTTTCAATCTTTTAAAAATTGCGTCAATTGTTTTGCGTAAACCGGAAGTGATGTTATTACATTGCTTCCGGGATACTATTACGAACAGTCGATCCCGGCTTTGCTTGGATGTCCGGCCAGCCAGTGGACTCGCCGGCTGGTCGCTTTGGGTCGGACGGGAGAGCCCAAGCAAGCCGCGGGAGGAGGCGAACGTCCCGTCATGCTGCTTGTAATAGCAGTCGAGCGGCTAGTCATTCGCTCTGATTGCTGTGACAAGAGAGCCTACCGCTGGCTATATAAACCACTGAAAGTGGTGGGAAGATGGGAAGTGGTTAAAAATAACAAAGATGTCATTCTTACTTGCTCTGTGTAATGGTTTTGCACAAATAGCCTGATCCTTGTCCTCTAGGGTCTACTGCTGGCGACCCCCCCCCCCGGTTCACTTGCTATGGGGGCACTTGTGGGGGCCCACACCCAAGCCGTGCTGTGTGTCCATTGACACGCACAGCGGTGGCTCGGACCCATAACCTGATCCCGCCAATATGCCAATATCTTGTGCTGCTGTCTCTGAGACAGTGTGGAGAAAGAGAGCTGCTGCTCTCATGCACATCGCTGGATCGAGATCAGGCTCAGGTAAGTATAAAGCAGGGCTGGGGGGGGGGGGGGGAGCTGCACAGAAGGTTTATTACCTTATTGCACATAATGCATTAAGGTTAAAAAAAAAACCTTCTACATTTAGAACCACTTTAACATCCCGGTGCCGGGGCCACAGAACTGGCCTTGGTGAGGACGGAGCTGGATCCCTGGACAGGTAAGTGTTCTTTTATTAAGTCAGCAGCTACAGGGCGAAGAACCACTTTATTTTTTTCAAAAAACAGTGAATGGGTGTCGCCCCTAGCTGCCTGCTCTGCAGCATTACTCGGTACACTTTTATGGCACTGACTTCTGTAAACCTGCCGTAGTGACAAGTCACACTTCTGTGCCCGAAATCTGATATTTGCAGTACTGGTTGCGTCTGCTTTGGCTGATGTTCTCTTTTTGTACTTTTCAGGTGAACAGTTTTGTTGGGGTGTTGGCAGAAGCGGACCCAGACTTGGCAGAGACTCTGCGGAAAGAGATTCCTTCACTGAGAGAGGAGTGCTAAGAGCGCCCATCCTACGGCCCCATCAACCAGCCACGTCTGTAAAAGCTGCCTGCAGGCCTCGGTGTAGGAACATCACCTCCTGGGGACAGATCTCTACATACCTGTCCTATCAGGACCTAAAATCTGGCTCTGCATCCAGTCCTTCGCTGTGGATGGCTGTATTAGTTTTCCATTTTCAGGCTTGTTTCCTGCCAGCAATGCGAGGGTGACAATGCTCACTCACCATACTATATTAGACAGAAACAAGATATTTCTTCAGAACCCTGCCCCTCTTCTATTACCCATAACCTAGAGGGACATGGCTCTGTAGTCATCAGCGATTAACATAACTGATAACATTCAGCACAGGAAGTTTTAGCTCCCATCATTTCTGGCAGGATCTGTTTTTATTTAAATTTTTTTATTATTTTTTTTTTTACCCATCAAACATGTATAACAAATGCTTTTGATGAGTTATTTAAAAGACTCAAATAGAGCAGATAAGAGAGGTTTCTTGTTATAGTTTACTGTACATACACTTTATGATGGTACAGTATGGTGAGACACAGCCTACAACCGGAGCTACATTATTTATATTCCCTGCAGTGAACAAACCTAAATGTTTACTGCCACCTACAGGCTGCTTTCAGGGGAAATGATAATGATCTTATGTAATGGCTACAAGTAAAGCACATCACGTTTTAACCTTTTTAAGCTTTTGGATGAAGTAGTGAGGGGTTAGAAGCCCAGCCTGTTATTTATTGCTAAGTGATACTTTAGCGCTGGGTGTTTATTTTTATCGATGTTGTGCTGATAGTGTCCCTGTGGGGCATCTGGGTGATATATGGGCTGTTCCTGTGCACTGAGGAACTACCATAAAGACCCTGGGGATGTGAAGACATGTGTAAATCTGAAATGAAAGCGACACTTTGGAATGTTAGAGCCCAAAGTAAAGTTTTACAACAAACATTAATTGGGTACAAGAGCCAACGTGTTTCAGCAGGCATACATTATCAGGACTTATGAAAATGTGAAATCCATGCAGACTTGGGATGTGATTTATATATATAGGGGGAAAGCACTGCGCTATAGTTGGTGAAAAAATGGCCACAACGGCCACAACAGCAGCCAACACTAAAAACAAACAAAGTTCGACAGATAAAATAATAAAAACAGTGTAGCGCTTCAATAATAATAAATGTAATCAACACAAATTATAAAAGTAATAATACCAAAAAATCGCACAGAACCAAATGCCTGGAAATAAAAGTCCAACATAAGGCACTCATTCCACTATGTTGATGGCATGGGAGTGACCAAACCGTCACATGGAAGGAAAATGGTGTACTGGACGAATATGTTCATGCAGGTAAACTTGATTGTAAACATCAGTGAGTAGTAGATAAATACTTCTTACCGGAACAGTTGGACTCACACAGTCATATGACGGTTGAGTCTAGAAGGCTTGGGGTCACAATCAAGGACCAAGGAGTGTGAGGAGAGAGGTCAGTTGAGCTGGTGGAGGAGCTCCAGGCGGTTGTGGGCTCGAAGGTGGATCCTTTCAGATGGAACATCAAAGGTCGAAGTAATCAAGCTCGAACGCAGCCCGTTGGACCAATACTCCAGCCTCCCCCGAATGGGGAGGGGGGTGTTTGTGAAGTTTTAAACCAGAACAATGGAGAAAAGGAAAAAGAAAAAAAGGCTCCACATGGTGCGGGTCAAACGATATAAAAACGTTGGTTTATTGAAGTCAAAAGGTAATAAATGACTTGGTGATCACATAAAAAAAAACGAAATGAACTTAAAAGCAATGTGGGGTACCAACAGCTCGCCCGACGCGTTTCGACATATGTGTCTTCAACTGGGGCATGTTATATGACTGTGTGAGTCCAACTGTTCCGGTAAGAAGTATTTATCTACTACTCACTGATGTTTACAATCAAGTTTACCTGCATGAACATATTCGTCCAGTACACCATTTTCCTTCCATGTGACGGTTTGGTCACTCCCATGCCATCAACATAGTGGAATGAGTGCCTTATGTTGGACTTTTATTTCCAGGCATTTGGTTCTGTGCGATTTTTTGGTATTATTACTTTTATAATTTGTGTTGATTACATTTATTATTATTGAAGCGCTACACTGTTTTTATTATTTGATTTATATATATGTATGATGTGTATCCAGCAGAAAACAAGTGTGCAGCATTTAGCAACCCCCCGATCAATCTCTCATAGACCCTGATAAAGAGCTGTGTAGCCCCTGAAATGTGTTGCCTCTTATACCCAATTGTGCTTTAGTCAATGTGAGATCTATTCGTGTAGACTTGGAAAGTGGTTTGTGTGTGTGTGTGTGTGTATATATATATATATATATATATATATATATATAATCTCCAACAACAGGTGCAGCATTTAGCAGCGCTCTGATAAATATCTCCCTGGCCCTGATAAAGAGCGTTGTGGCCCCTGAAATGTGTTGTCTTTTGAGCTCAATTAGTGTGTTTATGGAAATGTGAGATCTATTCATGCGGACTTGGATAGTGATATGTATGTGTGATGTGTATCCAACAACAGATAGGTGCAGCATTCAGCGACCCTCTGATCTCTCGTAGGCCCTGATGAAGAGCTGTATGGCCCCTGAAAAGCGTTGACACTTTTGCCCAGTTAGTGTGCTTCTGGAAATGTGAGATCTATTTATGCGGACTTGGATAGTGATATATACTGTATATGTATGATGTGTATCAAACAACAAACAGGTGTGGCCTTTAGCAGCCCTCAGACCAATTTCTCCCTGGCCCTGATGAAGAGCCGTGTTTCCCCTGAAATGCGTTGCCTCATGAGCCCAGTTAGTGTGCTTCTGGAAATATGAGATTGGACAGTGATTGAGAGAAAATATATATATATATATGTGTGTGTATCCAACAGCAAACAGGTGCAGCATTCAGCAACCCTCTGATCTCTCGTAGGCCCTGAAGAAGAGCGGTGTGACCCCTGAAATGCATTGCCTCTTGAGCCCAGTTAGTGTGCTTCTGGAAATATGAGATTGGTCTGTGATTGATTGAGATTGATTGATTGATATATATATATCAATCAATCTATAATGTGTATCCAACAGCAAACACGTGCAGCATTCAGCAACCCTCTGATCTCTCGTAGGCTCTGATGAAGAGTGGTGTGGCCCCTGAAATGTGTTGCCTCTTGAGCCCAGTTAGTGTGCTAATGAAAATGTGAGATCTATTCATGTGGACTTGGATAGTGATATGTACAGTGGTGTGAAAAAGTGTTTGCCCCCTTCCTCATTTCCTGTTCCTTTGCATGTTTGTCACACTAAAGTGTTTCGGAACATCAAACCAATTTAAACAATAGTCAAGGACAACACAAGTAAACACAAAATGCAATTTGTAAATGAAGGTGTTTATTATTAAAGGTGAAAAAAAATCCAAACCATCATGGCCCTGTGTGAAAAAGTGATTGCCCCCTAAACCTAATAACTGGTTGGGCCACCCTTAGCAGCAACAACTGCAACCAAGCGTTTGCGATAACGTGCAATGAGGCTTTTACAGCGTCCTGGAGGAATTTTGGCCCACTCATCTTTGCAGAATTGTCCTAATTCAGTTACATTAGAGGGTTTTTTCGAGCATGAACGGCCTTTTTAAGGTCATACCACAACATAGGATTCAGGTCAGGACTTTGGCTAGGCCACTCCAAAGTCTTCATTTTGTTTTTCTTCAGCCATTCGGTGGTGGACTTGCTGGTGTGTTTAGGATCATTGTCCTGCTGCAGAACCCAAGTTCGTTTCAGCTTGAGTACACGAACAGATGGTCGGACATTCTCCTTCAGGATCTCTTGGTAGACAGCAGAATTCATAGTTCCTTTTATCACGGCAAGTCTTCCAGGTCCTGAAGCAGCAAAACAGCCCCAGACCATCACACTACCACCACCATATTTTACTGTTGGTATAATGTTCTTTTTATGAAATGCAGTGTTCCTTCTATGCCAGATATACTTGGACACACACCTTCCAAAGAGTTCCACTTTTGTCTCATCGGTCCACAGAATGTTGTCCCAAAAGTCTTGGGGATCATCAAGATGTGTTGTGGAGAAATTGAGACGAGCTTTGATGTTCTTTTTGCTCAGCAGTGGTTTTCTCCTTGGTACTCTGCCATGCAGGCCATTTTTGCCCAGTCTTTTCCTGATGGTGGAGGCATGAACGCTGACCTTAACTGAGGCAAGTGAGGCCTGCAGTTCCTTGGATGTTGTTGTGGGGTCTTTTGTGACCTCTTGGATGAGTCGTTGCTGCGCTCTTGGGGTAATTTTGGGTGGCCGGCCACTCCTGGGAAGGTTCACCACTGTTCCATGTCTTCGCCATTTGTGGATAATGGCTCTCACTGTGGTTCGCTGGATTCCCAAAGCTTTGGAAATAGCTTTATAACCCTTTCCAGACTGATAAATCTCAATTACTTTCTTTCTCAATTGTTCCTGAATTTCTTTGGGTCTCGGCATGATGTGTAGCTTTTAAGGATCTTCTGGTGGACCTTACTGTGTCAAGCAGCTCCTATTTAAGTGATGCCTTGATTGTGAACAGGTGTGGCAATAATCAGGCCTGGGTGTGGCTAGAGAAATTGAACTCAGGTGTGGACAACCACAGTTATAGTATGTTTTAACAAGGGGGGCAATCACTTTTTCACACAGGGCCATGATGGTTTGGATTTTTTTCACCTTTAATAATAAACACTTTCATTTACAAATTGCATTTTGTGTTTACTTGTGTTGTCCTTGACTATTGTTTAAATTGGTTTGATGTTCCGAAACACTTAAGTGTGACAAACATGCAAAGGAACAGGAAATGAGGAAGGGGGGAAACACTTTTTCACACCACTGTATGTGTGATGTGTATCCAACAACAAATAGGCACAGCATTCAGCGGTCCTCTGATCTCTCGTAGGCCCTGATGAAGAGCTGTGTGGCCCCTGAAAAGCGTTGTCGCTTGTTCCCAGTTAGTGTGCAGACTTGGATAGTGATATATATATATATATATATATATGATGTTTACCAACAGCAAACAGGTAGGTGCAGCATTTAGGGCACTTTCACACTGATCCGCTGCAAAAATGCGATTTTGCCGGGATTGTGGTGCAGTTTTTAAAGGACATGTGACTCAAAAACTTCCCCAAAAACTCGGGAGCGTTTTTGCTGTATTTTTGCCATTTTTTATTTTTTTTTATATTGCTTTCAATGGGAAGGCGCATTTTTGATGCGTGTTTTTTTTTTTTGTTTGTTTGTTTTAGCTCCCAAGATGCTGCAAGCAGGATTTTTTTTTTTTTTCACCACACCGCCCCAGTGTGAACACGTTTATTGATTTTTAAAGGGAAGCATTTTCTTGAACTTTTCAGGTGCTTTTTTAAAGCGTTTGAAAAACACTTCGGTGTGAAAGGGCCCTTAGTAGCTCACTGATCAGTCTCTCTCTGGACCTGATGAAGTGATGTGTGGCTCCCGAAACACGTCGCCTCTTGTAACCCAAGTAACTTACTTTGGAGTCTAACATTCCAGTGCGTGGGATCGATTTTCTTATTAAAATCAAAGTATTTATTGCTGTGTGTGTGCCTGCTGGAGATTTTCACCCTCTTCTTTTATTTTTTATTTTTTGACCCTTGTCACCAGTGCAGGAAGTGATTGGGGAATCCAAAATTTTCCAGCTGTCATCAGGACAGGATTAGAGGAGAAACCTTGCAATGGGGACAGGGGCTTCCCTCATTTTGTAGAGATTTTTGTTCGCCTTCCTGTTGTTTTTCTGGAGCAAGTAAGTAAATCTCCCCAACAGGAGGCAGCCAATGACGGAACAGAACCCGGCTTGGTGTGTGTTTTTTTTTTTTTTTTTTTTTTTTTTTTTTTTTAACATTCATCACTCCATCCAAAACAAAAACAAGTTTTGGCTTCAGATATACTTTAAGCCCGCGGTCACACCAGATGTGGCTTTTAAATAGTGCGACTTTGCTGACATCTGTGCGATTTCATGCACCAATGCCTATGCAATTTGCTAAAAATAGTGCAGGAACTTTTTCTTTTTCTCAAATCGGTGTCGCACCGCGAAGTCGGCGTTGCACCGATTTGAACAGTCGCATTTCCGGCAATAGGGTGCGACTTGTCATGTGATTTGGACCTGTAAGTCGCACCGATTTGAACAGGGGCTACTATAAGTTGGTTTGCACAGTCCGTTAATTAAGCCTGTTTTGCCACTTTAGAGATACAGTAATACCTTGGATTACGAGCATAATGTGTTCTAGAAGAATTCTTGTAATCCAAAGCACCTGTATATCAAAACGAGTTTCCCCATAGGAATCAATGGAAACTCAGATAATTTGTTCCATAGCCACTGCTTGTTTATGCAGTACCACATATGGCCAGAGGTACGGGGGCGCCAGAGACACTCGGGAACAGAGTGTCGCCAAGTATCTCTTGGGCCCTCCACACCTCTGGCCAAACGCGGTACTGCACACCCCAGCAGCTTGAATCCTGCTCGTCTTGCGAGTCAGAATAAAAAAAAAAAAAAAAGCTAGTATTGCGAAACGCTCGTAAAAACCACGTTACTTGCAATCCGAGGTTCCACTGTATGGGGATCTGTATATAAAGCATTCGTTGGATGAATGCTACACACATTCATGCAGTCTGTAATAGATTTATTCCTGTGATCATCTGCTCCATCTAGTGGCACAAAATGTATCAGTTTCTGAAATGCCTCAAGGAGAAAACCTACCACGCTTTGTCCACTAGATGGGGCTGACGATCTTAGGAATTCATCTATTACAGAAAATACGGGGAGAATTCTTCGAGCCTGCACAAATGTGTGTATCATTCGTCCCAACCAATGTCTTATGATTAGACCCCATAGTGGCCATTAAACGTTTTGGTTGACTGACCTAACCAAGCTCGTTCATACAAGTATTCAATGAGCAGGGCTTAGCTCGAAGGGCCAGTCCACCCACCGCTCCTTTCTGGTGACCGTACCCATCTGATTGTACAATCTCCTACCCACATCTGATGTAGAGGCCTGCAAATACACATACAAATGGAATGGATTGTTTAGATTTGGCACAGATATTACACCGTTTTGGTAAATCTAAAGGAGGTTCTATTGCATGGTTGGCTTTAATTTTACATGCCATACCAGGCTCCGCCCCCACCGCTGGAGGCTCACCGATATGGCCTGTAGACCAAGCATGGACGTCATCCCTTCAGTGTCACATTCTCCAGTCTTCTGATCTGAAAAGAGAGATACAAACACAACAAGGAAAATCCTTTCACTGGTATTCACACAAAAAACACAAAACAATAGCTTCAGGTGGACTTGCCCTTTAAGTACTTCATTGCCTATCCATATCTGGGTCAGTCACACCAGAATTCATGGGGGTTGATTTACTAAAACTGGAGAGTGCAAAATCTGGGGCAGCTGTGCATGGAAGCCAATCGGCTTCTAACTTCAGCTTGTTCAATGAAGCTTTGACAATAAAACCTGGAAGCTGATTGGCTTCTATGCAGAGCTGCACCAGATTTTGTACTCTCCAGTAAATCAACCCCCATGTGTTGGCCAGGCCATGGTGCCCTAGGGCAGTGGTTCTCATCCCTGTCCTCAAAGACCCCCAACAGGCCATGTTTTATGAATTTCTCTTAGATAAAATAGCTGTCCAAAATACCAAGCCATTGACTCTGATTTAAAGCACCTGAGCAAGATAAAAGAAAACCTGAAAACATGGCCTGTTGGGGGGACTTGAGGACAGAGTTGAGAACCACTGCTCTAGGGTGAAGAGACCCTTGAGTTTCTGTATAGTTCCTCTTGATAAAGATCCACCACTCTTGTGACCGTGCGACTACTACAGACCAACATTGGACTGTTATCTGCATTATAACCTTCTTTGTGATGTTTTGTTACCAAAAATAAAAAATATAATTTTGTATTTTTTATCTGATTTTGTTTTTATTTCATGAACAATCTAAATGTAAAAGCGCTGATGGGTGAAATAGATTCCAGCTGCTAGCACACCTATAGACTTCAACCGTTAACCACTTCAGCCCCAGAAGGTTTTACCCCCCTTCATGACCAGGCCACAGCCACTGCTGGTCTATGCAGTACCGCACATAGCCAGAGGTGCGAGGGCGCCGGAGACAGTCATGAACGGAGTGTTTCAGAGTGTCATTGGCGCCCCCCGCACCTCTGTCCAAATGCAGTACTGCACACCCCAGCGGCTTCAATCGTGCTCGTCTTGCGAAACCACACACGCAAAGCAAGTTAGGACTTAAAAAAAAAGAGAAAAATAGCTTGTATTGCGATATGGCACTGTGTTATTTTAACTGACAATTGCGCGGTCATGTGACAGTGTACCCAAATAAAATTGATGTCCTTTTTTTCCCCACAAATACAGCTTTCTTTTGGTGGTATTTTATCACCTCTGCGGTTTTTATTTTTTGCCCTATAAGTCCCCTTTCACAAAATGGCGCCTGCAGAGCGCCCTGAAAGAGCCGCTCCTGTCTCTCCAGTGTGAAAGTCCCCGAGGTCTTTCACAATGGAGCGGTGCGCTGGCAGGTAAAAAGTCCTGCTAGCAGCATCTTTGGAGTGGTGAAGGAGCGGTGTTTATACCGCTCCTGCCCATTGAAATCAATGGGCAGCGCGGCTATACCGTCAGCATAGCGCTGCTGCAGCAGCGCTTTGCGGGTGGTTTTTAACCCTTTTTCGGTTGCTAGTGTGGGATAAAAGCACCTCTGCAAATACGATGGTAAAGCGCCACTAAAAATAGCGGAGCTTTACCGCCCCCGCCCCAGTGTGAAAGGGGCCTTAAGAAAAAAAAAAGACAGACAATAAAAAAATTATATTTTTTTACTTTCTGCTATGAAAAAAAATAGAAAAAAATGTCTTGATCAATTTAGGCCAATACATATTTTTAGTAATAATCCCAATAAGCGTATATTGATTGGTTTGCACAAAAGTTATAGCATCTACAAACTATGGGATATTTTTTTTTTTTTTACTAGTAATGGCGATGATTTTTAGCGGGACTGCGACATTGCCCGTGGACCAATTGGACACTGACACTTTTTGGGAACCAGTGACATTATTACAGTGATCAGTGATACAAATCTGCACTGTCACTGTACTAATGACACTGGCAGGGAAGGGGTTAACACCAGGGGCGATCAAAGGATTAGGTGTGTCCCTAGGGGGTGCTTTCTAATTGCGTGTGTGTGTGTAGGGGGGGGGGGGGGTGGACTGACTGGATGAATGGAGAGATCAGTGTTCCTGCTTAGCAGGAGTACAGGATCACTGTGTTCATCCCTGACAGAGCAACGGTCTGCCTTGTTTACATCGGCAGACCGCCGTTCTATCTTTCCGGGGATCGATCGCGGGGGCTGCTGTGGTTGAACAAGTTGAGGGTACTTTCACACTGGGGCCACGGCGCTTTAGCAGTAAAGCGCCACTAGTTTTAGTGGCCAAAGAAAGGGTTAAAACCACCCATGTTGCGACACTTCCTAAGTGCTTTGAGGCGCTTTGGAAGTGCGGCCCATGCACGCCAATGGGCAGCGGTGGTTTAGGAGTGCTGTATACAGAGCTCTCAAACCGCCCCAAAGATGATGCTTGCAGGACTTTTTGTAATGTCTCGCAAGTGCGCCGCCCCGGTGTGAAAGCTCTCGGGTTTTCAGGCGCTATTTCTAGCGCTAAAATGCTTTTAAACGCCTTTAAAGCGCCTTCAGTGGGAAAGGGGTCTAAAGGAGCATGATCTGCATTCCATTAGCTTCAATGGCCAGCGGGTGAGACATCAGGGGTCTAATAGAGCCCTGATAGTTCATTAAAGAGAACCGGTCATAGCAAAACATTTGGTGGGGAAAAAATGATACCCAAGCGCTGACCCCTCCTTTAACAGCATTTCTGTTTTATAGACAGGTGCTCTTTAATGTGCTCAAAGCATTCCCTATTCCTTATTCCCTATTCCTTATTCCCTATTCCTTATTGCAGCCCCCTCAGAAGTCATCAGAGCTGTCCCAGGGCAGACGTAATCTGTTATTCTGTACACGGCGAGATTACAGGTAAATCCGGTCGTATCGCAATGTAGGCTGAGAGTTTTAATTAGCCCAGGCCTATAATATTAGGTGGTCTAATTAATCCCCCTCTGCCCTTTTGTTTGTCGTCTGACTTGTTTTGGTCGCGGTGGATTAGGATCCTTGCAGAGAGCTCTTTTCTTAATCAAATGATGGAAGAGCTTCATGGCCATAAATCCTCTTTGCACCCCATGCTGATTGTAACAGCCTGTCCCCGGTCACAGGCGTGAAGCTCTTCTATTGGAATAAAACAGCTTTAAAGTGTCCCATCAACCCATAAAGGCATTCGATAATCACAGAATATTACATTACTTGGGTTAGGTTGTGGCCAGCTGGAGCTATTTCTGTTTTACCCGATATATTCACATAGTTACATAGTTAGTCAGGTTGAAAAAAGACACAAGTCCATCCAGTTCAACCTTAAAAACAAATAAATAAAATAAAAAATAATCGTACAATCCAGATACCCAATTTTATGCCCACAATTGATCCAGAGGAAGGCGAAAAAAAAACCCAGCAGAGCATGCTCCAATTTACTACAGCAGGGGAAAAAAAATCCTTCCTGATCCCCCCAATAGGCGATCGGATTTTCCCTGGATCAACTTTACCTATGTTAGTACCTAGTTATATTATGTACCATCAGGAAAGTATCCAAGCCTTTCTTAAAGCAATCTACTGAACTGGCCAGAACCACCTCTGGTGGGAGTCTATTCCACATTTTCACTGCTCTAACTGTGAAGAAACCTTTCCGTACTTGAAGCTGAAATCTCTTTTCCTCTAGACGTAAAGAGTGCCCCCTTGTCCTCTGGGTTGACCGTACAGAGAACAACTCAACACCAAGTTCACTATATGGACCCCTAATATATTTGAACATGTTAATCATATCCCCCCTTAATCTCCTCTTCTCAAGAGTGAATAAATTTAGTTCCTCTAATCTCTCCTCATAGCTGAGCTCCTCCATGCCTCTTATCAGTTTGGTTGCCCTTCTCTGCACTTTCTCCAGTTCCCCGATATCCTTTTTGAGAACTGGTGCCCAAAACTGAACGGCATATTCCAGGTGAGGTCTTACTAATGATTTGAACAGGGGCAAAATTATATCTCTTTCTCTGGAGTCCATACCTCTCCTAATACAAGAAAGGACTTTGCTCGCTTTGCAAACAGCAGCTTGGCATTGCATGTTGTTATTGAGCTTATGGTCTACCAAAACCCCCATTCACGTAGAAGAAGACTTGTGTTTTTGGCTGGCATGCATTAATAGGGTTCTTATACCTCATTACCTGTATTTTGTGGGGCGTCTGTGTTAATAGAGATGTGTGTTTAACTTGCTGGCAATGATTCTTAAAAATGGAGATGAAAGGTAAAAAATACAACTGAACACCTGGAAAACCTCCTCTATGGAATAACAGGGAAATACTATACTATGAGTAAGCACATCAATAAGCATTTAAAGTGGAACTCTAATTAAAAAATAAAATAAAAATCAAAGAAACCTGGAAACAGTAAAAATCGAAGCTGCTTTTGCTGCAATGATCACCTCCAACATGGAACTGTCCCTGGCAGTAATTTCCGGCCACCACTAGGTGCCGCCAGTCTTCTGGGTTAAATGTCTGGTTTTTGTTCCAGCCACTACACTGAACACCAATGTAAGGAGGGGTCATAGACATTGAGAACCAATGTAAAGAGCCACTGACCATGAATATAATATACCACCAATGTGAAGGGGGTATAGACACAGACCACCAATGCAAGGGGGTCACAGACATTGGCCACCAACGTAAAGGGCCATTGACCATGAATGTAAGGCGATACGATGCTGACCACCAATGTAAGGGGCCACTGACCAAGAATGTGAAGGTGGCATGACACTAACCACCAATGTAAGGGACCACTGACCAAGAATGTGAAGGTGGCATAACACTGACCACTAATGTAAGGGGGGGGGGTTACTACACTGACCACCAATGTAAAGGGGGCACAGACACCGACCACCAATGTTGGGGGTATCTGACCATGAATGTAAGAGGGCATTACACTGAACACCAAGTTAAGGGGGAGCGCGACACTGGCCACCAATATAAGGGGTGTACAGACTTGACCACCAACTTAAAGGGTCACTGACCATGAATGTAAGGGGGCATGACACTGATCACCAATGTATGGGGGGGTACCTACACTGACCAGTAATGTAAAGGGGGCACAGATGCTGACCACCAATGTAAAGTGGGAGAAAGACACTGACCACCAATGTAAGGGGCCACTGCCCTTGAATGTAAGAGGGCATGACACTGAGCACCAACGTAAGGGGCCACTGACCAAGAATGTGAAGGGGGCACAGACACTGACCATCAATGTAAGGGGGGGTACTACACTGGCTACTGTAAAGGGCATCTGACCATGAATGTAAGAGGGCATGACGCTGACCACCAAGGTAAGGGGGGGGGGGGGACATGTAACTGACCACCAATGTAAAAGGGGCACAGACACCTACCACCAATGTAAGGAGCATCTGACCATGATTGTAAGGGGGCATGAAACTGACCACCAAGGTAAGGGGGAGCATGACACTGACCGCCAATATAAGGGGGTACAGACTTGACCACCAACTTAAAGGGTCACTGAACATGAATGTAAGAGGGCATGACACTGACCACCAATTTAAGGGGGCTACTACATTGACCACCAATGTAAAGGGGGGGGAGACACTAACCCCCAATATGAGGGGCCACTACCCTTGAATGTAAGAGGGCATGACACTGAGCACTGCCGTAAGGGGCCAGTGACCAAGAATGTGAAGGGGGCACAGACACAGACCATCAATGTAAAAAGGGGGAGGGGGGGTGCTACACTGGCCACCAATGTAAGAGGTGCACAGACCCTGAACGTAAGGGGGCATAAAACTGACCACCAATGTAAGAGGGGATAGATACTAGACTGGCCCCCAATGTAAGGTACCACTGGCCATGAATGTAAAAGGACACGACACTGACCACCAATGTAAGAGAGGTACGGGCCATGAATGTAATGGGGCACGACACTGACCATCACCAGTGTAAAGGGGCATTACAATTTTTTTATTTCTGACCATTAAAAGTTTTACTATTTATTTTATTTTGATATTATTATTGTAGATGATTTTCTTGGATGGAGCAGCCGGGGTGCAAATACCCAAGTCCATCACATCTATTATTTATTCTTCTCTCCTCAGCTCATTGTTCTGTGAGCTGTAGATGTAATAATTACCAGTTGAGGTTCCCGGATTTCTGAAGGGTATTTTTAGGGTTCCTCCATGTGCAGAACGTTGAGAAATGCTGCTCTAGCCCTTCCTTACAAAAAAAAAAAAAAACTAGACTGACCCTGGAGATACTCTCTAATATGATCAGACGTATGGCAGGTTTTAGTGATTGGGTTTAATATAGACTTTTACACACAAATAAGGGACCTCACTGTTGGGGAGCAGAGGGTCTGGCGGCCCATGCACTGTGGGCGCACGGGCGCCACCCCTCCCAGATCCTTGCGCCCGGTCCATTTTAGGACGCCAGATGCATGGATTCCTATGGGGGGGGTGGTACTTTTTGAAGCACGTGATTAGAACCAGAGGCTCTAATAGGCTTCAAAATAGAGTGGGCTCGTGGCGCAGAGAGGGCGCCTTGATCCCACCCAATTTTGTGACGATGGTGAATTAATTTTCGCTATTTCTACACTAACCTTCCTCCCTGCCAATCAGGAGGCAGCACGGCAGACCTGTTTCCTGATTGGCCAAAGCACCAGGCGACCCTATTGGATGCCTGGCGCTTAGGAAGAGGAATGGAGAAGACACGCTGGAGGAGCTGTGGTGGTAAGTCCCCTCTGCCAGAGCCGTGCTCGCAGGGGGGAGGGGGAGTTCGGTGCTGCCAGAGCCGCGCTGTGGGGGGGGGGCACAATTGGCTGCATATGGGCGCAAGTGGCTGCAATTGAAGGGCGCAAGTGGCTGCATTTGACGGGCACAGTGGCTACGGACAGGAACAAGTGGCTGCATACGATGGGCACAGAGGCTGCATACGACGGGCACAAGTGGCTGCATTTGATGGGCACAAGTGGCTGCATATGACGAGCACAAGTGGCTGCATATGGGCACAGAGGCTGCATATGATGGGCACAGCGGCTGCAATTGATGGGGGGGTGTTTCAGTATTTTTCAGTTTGTTTGAACCCCCCAAAAATTTTGAGCACCAGTCACCACCGTCGGCCACAATGTATCATCTGCGAAAACTATACAATAAAAATGAGTGTGTGATGCTTTCTAAGCAGACCTTCTGTATCTCCATCCATAGAGGGCGATGGCGGAGGTTATACAAGAACTGTCACTTTTCTCAGCTGTCTATCAGACAATGTGAGCTCACCGGCTGTGTTGAGGTAAGAGGCTCTTCTTATGTAGATTGGGAATAGTACAGCTGGTGTAATCGCATTACAATCCAAGGCTGCAGAGTGACACGTGCGCCCAGACATCGCAGGCCAGAGAATAGAATCCCCCATCTGCCTTCATACCGTGCAATTTGTGAGATCATTCATCTTCTGGGTAAAACCAATGTGCACCCACCCCGGGTGACCCTTAAGCCTGGTACACACGATGCGATTGTTGGCCAACAGAGCGTCAGTCCTTTGTCCGAAAGGGCGTGTGCCAGGATCTTGTCTCGCATACTAACAGCACACAATTGTCGGCCAACAAACACGAACGTAGTGGCGTACTATGTGGAATTTCAGCTCTTGAGCGCCACCCTTTGGGCACCTTCTGCTAATGTCGTGTTTGGTAAGCATTGATTCCGAGCATGCGTGTTTGAACTTTTGTCTGACGGACTTGTATACACACGATACGAAAATCTGACAACGAACCGTTGTCCGCCGAAAATGTTATAAGCCTGCCAGCCAACATTTTGTTGCCCGAAAGTTGGACAACAATTGTCTGAAGGAGCGTTCTAAGACCCCATACACACTATACAACTTTTGTTGTCTGATTTCCTTCAGATTTACCAAAACTATGAAGTGGAAGGGCAGGCCTGATTGCATACAAATTGAAAATCTTAAGGTTTGACCTCATATTATATGGTTTTGGTAGATCTAAGACCCCTTTCACACTGGGGCGGTTTTCAGGCGCTTTAGCTTTAAAAAAAAAAGCGCCTGTAAAGTACCTAAAGGAAGCCGCAACTGCAATCCCAATGTAAAAGCCCGACTGCTTTCACACTGAGGCGCTGCGCTGGCAGGGCATCAAAAAAAAGTCCTGCAAGCAGCTTCTTTGCAGCGCTTTTGGAGTGGTGAACACATCGCTCCTAAAGTGTCCCTTCCCATTGAAATCAATGTGAAACGCCTGAAAAGCGCTTTTGGCAGCAGCGCTTTGTGAGCGCCTTTAACCCTTTATTTGGTCACTAGCAGGGGTTAAAAGCGCCCCAATAGCACACGAAAAAACGCTGATTTACGAGCGTTTTTCGGGCGCTGACATTGTGAAAGGGCTCTTAAAGGGCTTTCACACTGGGATTGCAGAAGAGGCTTTTTTCAAGCGCTTTACAGGTGCTTTTTATTGACGTTAAAGCGCCTGAAAAACGCATGAAAAACGCCCCAGTGTGAAAGGGGTCTAAAGGAAAAAATCGACAGAAAATTGTATAGTGTGTCTCCAGCTTAACGGTCAGATTTTAGGCCAACAGTCTGTCATCAGACAATCCCATGCCGAAAATCCGATCATGTGTACGAGGCTTTAGGCTCGGTTCACAATGCTGCGACCTGGGATCTGACTTGTGAGACCCCCAAGTCGCATGATATGTGAAAAAATCCTGCTTTAGCCCTGATTCACAGCGGTGCAGCTTTGAAATCAGGCTACTTCAAAGCCGCATTTCGCACTGCAGATTTCATTGCAACTTCATTGAACAGAAGTCTATGCAAGTCACGATGAAATCTATAAAAGGTAGTGCAGGAAACTTTTTCACAATCGCTGCAGCTTGAGTTGTGGTGAAATGAATTGGTTCCATTGCCGGCAATGCGGGGCGACGTGTCCTGCGATTTGGATAAATGTAGGCTTTCACCAAGTCAGATAGTATGGTGAGTTTGCCAAATCCCTGTATATATAGAAAGGTAGTTTGTAACCCCCCCTCCCTAAAAAAAAAAACACTGAAAATTGATCTGACAGTTCCAAATCGCATGACATAGAAACAGGAGCATCGGGAGGGGGCTGAAGCCCCGAAAAGCCCCGGGTCTCAGGCATGCAGCTCTGATCCCGAGCGCGGCCGAGTGCCATAGCAGGTCCCGCCTTCTGGAGCCTGCAACGCCTATGATGGACGTCCCAGTTGTCCAATGCTGGTGTAACGACATATATTCGGCGATCCATCGCAGTTTGCTAAGGAAGTGACGTTCTGTCTGTGGGGCAACACAGTACACTGGTCTTCCAAGTGAATGGCTTTGTATCAGGACAAGTCTGATCATTGGAGAAGGGGGGGGGGGGGGCAGGCTGAGTTTCCAGCACAGCCAGAAAACTGACCACACTGCTCTCATGCCTAGTGTGGTCAGTTTTTAATAGGAACGCAGAGGGACTGGCAGGAACAGCGGGGATTTCACACGAAGGAAGCAATACAAAAAGACAGAGGTGGGGGGGGGGGGGGTGAATATTACCAGGCGTGTTGGACCATCAGCTCCATCTAGTGGACATAATACTGTATTTTACTGATTGGGGTATTTCAGGAAATTACTCCAATATGGCCAATAAATGGCACTGGTGATCCTAGGAATTAAACCTATTATACAAATTACGGGGATAATTCGTGAGGGCTGTGTGAATGCTTGAGATGTTCGCACAGGAGTTTTTTTTTGTTTTTTTTTAATAGACCCCCCCCCGTCCAACAAGAATAAAGAAAGCACAAGTTCCTAAAACCTGCCAATCATTGCGGCGATCCACTCATCTATACAACAATTTCCTCTCGTCTCTTGGGAATTACTCGCTGTTTTACATGTTTTCCTCGCCGTACGTGACAAGTGCGTCGTCCGCGGCTTATTTTATATCCCGGAACAAGGACATCGGTTTACACAGAGCCAGCGATCCGTTCCCGGCTGAACACGGAGCTGTGGATGTAAAGATCCGGGAGCGATGGTTGTGTTGTCCTGGTTGTCATGAAGAGTCGTCGAGTCTCGTCTTCTGTATACATAAGGATCCGCAGCCTCAGCATCCGCCATCTGCCTGACCCGCCGCCCGGCGGAAGCGCTTTGTCAAATACTTTAATAAAACCACAAATATCATTTCCTCCCTTATCTTCTGTCAATAGGAGGATATTGAAATCGGCGGCGCGCTGATCCGCGGGCGACAATGAAAACTCCGACCTGCAGGCCTTTGTTTAATGAAACAGAGTCTGCTTTTATTGCGGCATCCAGACGCGGTTTGTTTGGTTTGACCTCATCGGATTGGCTGGAAGTTTATATCTCTTCTTCCAAGAAATCCCCGGAATACAATGTTCCCAGACGTCCTTCTGTGACTGATTTCTATTCAATTACATGATAGAGAAAAACGCTTCCCATCCATCAGGAATGGAAATGTTACTTCAAGCCGGAGCCTTAGAAGTTCCACACCACCTCCCTGAGAGAATCAACTTCACATCAGAGCCCCCCCCCCCTTCACATCAGAGGTCCCCCCTTCACATCAGAGGTCCCCCCTTCACATCAGAGTCCCCCCTTCACATCAGAGTCCCCCCCTTCACATCAGAGTCCCCCCTTCACATCAGAGCCCCCCTTCATATAAGAGGTCCCCCCTTCACATCAGAGTCCCCCCTTCACATCAGAGGGCCCCCTTCACATCAGAGTCACCCCCTTCACATCAGAGTCCCCCCTTCACATCAGAGTCCCCCCTTCACATCAGAGTCCCCCCTTCACATCAGAGTCCCCCCTTCACATCAGAGTCCCCCCTTCACATCAGAGTCTCCCCTTCACATCAGAGGTCCCCCCCTCACATCAGAGGTCCCCCCCTCACATCAGAGGTCCCCCCCTCACATCAGAGTCCCCCCTTCACATCAGAGTCTCCCCTTCACATCAGAGGTCCCCCCTTCACATCAGAGTCACCCCCTCACATCAGAGGTCCCTTCATTACATCAGAGCCACCCCTTCACATCAGAGGGCCTCCTATCACATCAGAGGTCCCCCCAATACATCAGAGGGCCCCCTATCACATCAGAGTCACCCTTACATGAGAGGGCCCCTATCACATCAGAGTCACCCCTTCACATCAGAGTCACCCCCTCACATCAGAGGTCCCTTCATTACATCAGAGTCACCCCTTCACATCAGAGGGCCCCCCCATCACATCAGAGTCACCCCTTCACATCAGAGGGCCCCCCATCACATCAGAGTCACCCCCTCACATCAGAGGTCCCTTCATTACATCAGAGTCACCCCCTCACATCAGAGGTCCCTTCATTACATCAGAGCCACCCCTTCACATCAGAGGGCCCCCTATCACATCAGAGTCATCCCTTCACATCAGAGTCACCCCTTCACATCAGAGGGCCCCCTATCACATCAGAGTCACCCTTACATGAGAGGGCCCCCTATCACATCAGAGTCACCTCTTCACATAAGAGGTCCCCCCATTACAGCAGAGTCACCCCTTCACAACAGATTCCCCCCCTCTCACATCAGAGGTCCATTCATTACATCAGAACCACCCCTTCACATCAGAGGGCCCCCCCATCACATCAGAGTCACCCCTTTACATCAGAGGGCCCCCCATCACATCAGAGTCACCCCCTCACATCAGAGGTCCCTTCATTACATCAGAGCCACCCCTTCACATCAGAGGTCCCTTCATTATATCAGATCCACCCCTTCACATCAGAGGGCCCCCTATCACATCAGAGTCATCCCTTCACATCAGAGTCACCCCTTCACATCAGAGGGCCCCCCATCACATCAGTCACCCCTTCACATCAGATGCCACCCCTTCACATCAGAGGGCCCCCCATCACATCAGTCACCCCTTCACATCAGATGCCACCCCTTCACATCAGAGGGCCCCCCTTCCCATCAGAGGGACCCCTTCACATCAGAGTCACCCCTTCACATCAGAGGACCTCCCAATATATCAGAGCCACCCCTTCACATCAGAGGGACCCCCCCATTATATCAAAATCACCCTTTCACATCAGAGTCACCCCTTCACATCAGAGCCACTCCTTCCCATTAAAGGGTCTTCCATTACATCAGAGTCACACTTTCACATAAAAGGGCCCATTACATCACAGCCACCCCTTCACATCAAAGGGCCCCCCTCCCCCATCACATCAGAGGTCTCCCATCACATTAGAGTGACCGCATTACATCAGAGGGCCCCCATTACATCAGAATCACTGCTTCACATCAGAGGTCCCCCTATCACAACAGAGCTCCCCTTCATATCAGAGCCCCCATCATATCAGTGGTCCCTTCATGTAAAAGGTCACCCCTACACTTCAGAGGGCCCCTCATCACATCAGAGTCCCCCTTCACAACAGAGCTCCCCTTTATTTCAGAGCTTGACCCCCCCCCATTCCATCAGAGTCACCCCTTCACAGAAGAGGTCTCCCATCACATCAGAACCACTTCTTCACATCAAAGGGCCCCCCATTACATCAGAGTCACCCCTTAACATTAGAGGCCCCTCCATCAAATCAGATGTCTCCCATCACATCAAAGTTCCCCTATACATGAGAGTCACCCATTACATCAGAGTATCTTCATTTCATAAAACAGTCCCCTCCCCCGACATAGTCCTTTGATCCTTCTCTGATCTGGGGCAAACTTAGTCGCATGTTCACAGCACCCTGGGGGGAACTCTGATCCCACCCTATTGAGAAGCGCTGTCCTAAAATGTAGCAGTTAGTTTGTACAAGTTGGAGACATTGCATTTCTTTCACACTCTACAAAAGGACTATTTGTTCTATAAATAAGCTCATTTGTGATGAGGGATCTACCCCTTGTCTACCAGGGTACGTTTATAAACATCCTGGTATTCAAGGGGTTAAAGCAAGCACAGGGCCTCAAGGTACCTGCATTGCTGCCCATTCCTCTGGGTTGCGCTGTGCCTTGCAGTAATCTTTACTGTGGTCGTAAACCTCAGACATGAAATATGAACAAAGCATATCCCTCTATAGCATGTACTTGTCTCAGTCCAGAGCACTATTGCCGCGTACACACACGATCGGAATTTTGGCCAGAAAAAACTCTGATGGTTTTCCAGACGGAATTTCCGACGGGATTTCGCTCAAGCTGTCTTGCGTACACACGGTTACACCAAATTCCGACCGCCAAGAGCGCGGTGACGTACAACACATACGACGGGACTAGAAAAAGGAAGTTCAATACCCAGTAGCCAATCGCCTCCGTTTTGTAGTTGAATCTGAGCATGCCTGAGTTTTTGCACATCGGAATTGCATACACACAATCGGAATTTCCGATAGAAGCTTTTTCCGTCGGGAAAATTGAGAACCTGCTTTCAATCTTTTGCTGGTGGGAATTCGGGCAGCAAAATTCCGATGGAGCATACACACGGTCGCATTTTCCGACAAAAAGCTCTCATCTGTCTTTTGCTGGCCGAAATTCCGACCGTGGCATAAGTGTCATTTCTGTCTGCTTCCTCTGCTATCAGCACGAGTCACTACTGACAAGTTTTCCTGACACCAACAGAAATCAAGTTCCCTTCCCTCCAATCAAGTCTCAGAGCTCTCCTAACTGGGCTCTGCAGTGTGCAATTTCATCTCTCCGCACCCTGTTTTCTGACAGCTCAGACAAGCTTTACAAATTGGGTACTTTGAACGGATGTAGAGAAGCGATGACTCATTTCTCTTTATTAGCCGGTAGACAATAAAGATTTTTTTTTTCCCACTTGAAATAATAGAAAATTGCCAGTAGCAACCATTCAGATTGTAACTGTTATCCCGATTATATAAGTCAGAAAAAAATAAATCTAACTGGCCAATTCATTTTTTTATTTTTTTGGCTTGTTCATTTATTTATTTTTTGTTTTTTTCAATCACCAGTGTATGTGGGCTGCAGTGACAGTTAATCAGCCGCCTTCAAAGCTCCCCTTTGTCCTGCACCTGGCCCGTCTAATTCTGTCTCCATCTTTCAGGGACGAGACAACAAACTCATCTCCTTCCTTTATTTCGGCACGTTTTTCGCGTCACCTGCAGCACACACAAGTCTGTCAGCTGACGGCGCACCGTGTTCAGGACTCCGCCAACTGGCACTGAACTCAGCAGGCTTAAGTAAACCTCACCTGCATGGCTCTTTGTTGGCTAAAGCACTGCGTATCATAAACAATTACCATGGTTTTATACGTTTTTCATAAAATACTCTCTTCACTTCTTTTGCATCTCAGTGCTGCTGATCTCCTCCTGCCTCCTTCAGCCACTTCCTCTCTACTCCAGTCTGCACATCATTGCTTTAACCACCTCCCACCCGCGATATAGCTGAAAGTTGGCTACAACGCGGGCTCCCGTTGCTGGGAGAGCGTCTAGTGATGTCCTCCCGTGATCGCGCTGCCTGTCCGCCCCCTGCGGCACGCATTGGCACATATATATGATCAGCCGATCACAGATTGGGGTAAAGAGCCAATCACAGTGGCTCTTTACCATGTGATCAGCTGTCTCCAATCAGAGCTGATCACAGTGTAAACAGTATTTGCCGGTTATCAGCAGTCCTCTCCTCATGCTGACACTGGGTGAGGAGAGGAGAGCTAGTGCCCGGCAAATCTGAACTGATCATCAGTGTATCCCCATCAGTGTCAAATATCAGTGCCGCCTATCAGTGCCCTTCAGTGCTGCCAATCTGTGCCCATCAGTACCACTTATCAGTGTATCCTCATCAGTGTCGCCTATCAGTGCCCACCAGTGCATCCTCATCAGTGCCCATCAGTGCATGCTCACCCGTGTCACCTATCAGTGCTGTCAATCAGTGCCCATCAGTGTATCCTCATCAGTGTCGCCTATCAGGGCTGCCTATAAGTGTTCACCAGTGCTGCCAATCTGTGCCCATCAGTCCTGCCAATCAGTGCCCATCAGTGTAATCTTATTACTCTATCAGTGCTGCCTATCAATGCCCACCAGTGCATCCTCATCAGTGTCACCTATCAGTTTTGCCTATCAGTGCCCACCAGTGCTGCCAATCTGTATCCATCAGTGCATCCTTATCAGTGTCACCTATCAGTGCCCATCAGTGCATCCATGTCACCTATCAGTGCTGCCAATCTATGCCAATCAGTGCCCATCAGTGTATCCTCATCAGTGTCGCCTATCAGTGCTGCCTATCAGTGTTCACCAGTGCTACCAATCAGTGCCCATCAGTGCATTCTTATTAGTGTCCTCTATCAGTGCTGCCAATCAGTGCCCACCAGTGCTGCCAATCTGTGCCCATCAGTGCATTCTTATTAGTGTCCTCTATCAGTGCTGCCAATCAGTGCCCCCCAGTGCTGCCAATCTGTGCCCATCAGTGCATTCTTATTGGTGTCCTCTATCAGTGCTGCCAATCAGTGCCCCCCAGTGCTGCTAATCTGTGCCCATCAGTGCATCCTTATCAGTGTCACCTATAAGTGCTGCCTATCAATGCCCACCGGTGCTGCCAATCTGTGCCCATCAGTGTATCCTCATCAGTGTCACCTATCAGTGCTGCCAATCTGTGCCCATCAGGGCTGCCTATTAGTGCCCATCAGTGAAGCCTCATCATTGTCACCTATCGGTGCCCTTCAGTGAATGCAAACAATTACTTATTTAGAAAATAAAAACTTTTTTTTTCAACAGTTTCGCTATTTTTTCGTTTGTTTAGCAAAACATAAAAAAAACAGTTCTTATTAAATACAACCAAAAGCCTTATTTTCCTCAAAAATAGGCAAAAAATGTTGTTTGGGTGCAGCATTACATGACCGCGCAATTGTCATTCAAAGTGTGACAGCCTGGGCAGGAAGGGGGTGAAATTGCCCAGTAGACAGGAGGTTAAACTGGCTTCCTTGTGGCAAGAGCAGACCATACCCACATATTGTGTGTCAGCATGGCTGCTTGTCCTTTCCACAAGGGGGTGCAATTGTGGCAATGTGATAATTGGGGACAGTTGTCACCCCCATAACAGGAAGTGCCTGAACAAGAACCTTCATAGCGGGATCCCCAGGGATTATTTTAATAAAAGATGAACTAATAAAAAAGATCTAAAACAACTTTTGGAATTACATGGACAGATTATAGTTTCTATGAGGTTTTAGCGATTGGGTTTAGAAGAATCTGCAGCGTCCAACTCTTCCTGGCTGTGCGCCGGCCGCCACACCATGAGACTACTGGGTCACTGTATTGCCTATTTATCAAACACTATGGTCCTGGATATGAGGAAACTATTAACTCCGCCCACTTTTTGGGTGAACACACCCAAATAATGCCCATTTTATGAATTGTTCCCACCCAGGCCTCACCCATAAATATCCAGGAGCTGCCCATCATGCTCACTTTCTGTTGGCCCCACCCAGACCCTGCTTCCAGGGCCGACATTAGGGGGTAAGGCCATTACAACTGTAAGGGGCCCCGGGGGCCAGAGGGGCCTATCTGGGCCAGAAGAAGGCAGGACGGGTGAAGGGGATCAGTGTTGTGCAGTATAGAAACAATCTCACAGTTTCTGCTGTTCTGGTGTCATTCATTTTAGACATCAAGCTCTTTACTGCCACCTCTGGCTACTATGTGCATGTGCACCCCTCGTGTGACAGTGATCTGCCTGTACTGTGCTTCTCAGCAACATGTCAGCTTTCTGAAAATGAGCTGGGACCGGGTAGTGACATATATACAGGTGTGTGTGTGTGTGTGTGTGTGGGGGGGGGGGGGGGGCGCTGACATATATACAGGTGTGTGTGTGGGAGGCTGACATATATACAGGTGTGTGGGGGGGGCGCTGATATATATACAAGTGTGTGTGTAGGGGGGGCGCTGGCATATATACAGGTGTGTGTGAGGGGGGCTAACATATATACAGGTGTGTGTGTGGGGGGGGGGGGGCGCTGACATATATACAAGTGTGTGTGTAGGGGGGCGCTGACATATATATATATATACGTGTGTGTGGGGGGGCTCTGACATATATACAGGTGTGTGTGAGGGGGGCTGACATATATACAGGTGTGTGTGGGGGGGGGGGGCGCTGACATATATATGTGTGGGGAGGGGCTGACATATATACAAGTGTGTGTGTAGGGGGGCGCTGGCATATATATAGGTGTGTGTGAGGGGGGCTGACATATATACAGATGTGTGTGAGGGGGGCTGACATATATACAGATGTGTGTGAGGGGGGCTGACATATATACAGGTGTGTGTGTGAGGCGGTCTGCCATATATACAGGTGTGTGGGGGGAAGCTGACATATATACAGGTGTGTGGGGGGGCGCTGACATATATATATATACGTGTGTGTGGGGGGGCTCTGACATATATACAGGTGTGTGTGTGAGGGGGGGCTGCCATATATTCAGGTGTGTGGGGGGAGGCTGACATATATACAGGTGTGTATGGTAGGATGGTCCATAGGCAAGGCCTGGGGAATGTTGGTGGTCATGTTCGGGGGGGCGTGGGGCCCGGGTCTAAAGCTGTGTAAGGGACCCAAAAATTTCTGATGGTTGCCCTGCCTGCTTCTAAATATAACCACCCACTCGAGACCCTGACCCAACGCAATTAAGGCGAAACTAAAACCCCCCTATTCTTTACATCCATGGGAGCTGTCATCTTAGCCTCTGTTTGATTTGCAGTTGCCATGGTGGTTCATGGCATGCCATAAAGGTAACTATTTTGGGAAGCCAGTAACTGGATGGGCGTGCTTCCACTTTTACGCCTTTTTGCATTACTGAGCATACAAAAACTCCAATGATCCCGGGACATAGCCCGGGACACAGCATTGGCGGGACAGAGAACCAAGATGTGGGACTGTCCCAGCAAATCCGGGACAGTTGGCATACATGAGTGACATTCTGGCAGGTGGGTGGAACTAATACCAGAAGCGGTGGGGGCCACGCCTCGAACTGTTGGATGCTGAAGATTATTCGTCCAATATAGGTTGGCAGAGCGGCCAGCTCGACCAATACATATTATTACTATTTTTGGGGGGGGGGGGGGGTTACACAATGGCTTTTTTATTATGTTTATTTTTTTTTGCACAATGGCTTTTTTATTATTTCAATTTTTATATATTTTTTTTTTTTTTTGCACAATGGCTTTTTTATTATTTCAATTTTTATATATTTTTTTTTTTTTTGCACAATGGCTTTTTTATTATTTCTATATTTTTTTTTTTTTGCACAATGGCTTTTTTTATTATTTCTATTTTTTTTTTTTTTGTACATTGGCTTTTTTATTATTACTATTTATTTATTTTATTTTGCACATTGCGTTTTTAATTATTTTTCCATAACACAGTGACTTTAAACATGGGCAAAATTTTTACTTTTTAAAAAAAATAAAAACCCAGAACCTCCACAGCCATAATTTTTTTGGGCAGTACAATAAAGTAAACGTGCAGGTCGGGGTTTTGGACGCAGACGTGATGTCAGCCCTCGCTCGAATTAAAACCTGCCTACGTGCCTTGTGCAATGATTCCCTCGTTGGACCTCAGCCAAGTCCGAGTTGCAGCACAGCTCGCTCGCAATTTGCCTGCCGGGTGCGGGACATAAATTACACCTAATGATTAAATTGCTGACATTTCCAGATTAAGATAAAATTTCAGTTTATTAGGCGATATCTGGTGCTTTGTGGCCGAGGTCCCTGGTTATTACCTCCTCGCACAGCGCACGGCGTCAAATTATTGCAGATGTCTCGGGAGGCGGGCGAATGAGGGAGGGCTTCAACCGTCTGGCAAATGAAGAGCTTTTAATCTTTATGTAAAGCTGACCTCCGGCCTTCCCTTCAGTCTGCCAGAGTTGTACCGACTCCTCTCCTGGACTGAAAGTGATTACTCCGATTTTACTGCACACTGTGAGCTTCTCATTATGTGCATTAGAAGCTGCAGCAAGTCACATAGAGCCCGTCCTTATTTCCTGGTTGGAGAACGTCTAGCCTCATCTAGCACTTTCCTCTCCAACTTGAGCCCGCCCCTTTCATTCATTGGATTATAATTCTCTCAATCAGGGAGGCTCAGCATCACATGTAGGCCCCGCCCCTACGCCGCTAGCGTGCATCCTTAGGAAGATTTTACCCTGTGCACAACAGTTGTTACTAGGGATGAGCTCTGTTTTCGACTCGAACATCGGCCGTTCGTCTGTTCGGCGAATTCAGAACTTTGTGGACCGTTCGTACCAAATTCGTGTGGCACGAATGGCCCACAATGCACTACGCCATCGCAGTGCATTGCTGGCTCATGATTGGTCAAGCATGCACTGTGACCCCGCATGCTTGGCCAATCACAGCGCCGGCAGCGAGGAGAGCCATAATTGGCCACAGGCTGGATGCCTGTGGCCAATTATAGCTCAAGGGGTTTAGTACACGCCCCACAGTATATAAGGCTGCCAGCGCGGCGGCCTTGTGTAGTGTGTTCCGGCGTGCAGGGAAAGAGCTAGATAGGCAGGGACAGTGTGTTCTTTTCTCAGGCATCTTAAAGTTAAAGTGGGTGTTGTGTGCCTCCAGCACAGTATACACCTGTATCTACCCTTTATTGCTGTTTTTCTCTAATTAAGGCATCTGCAGAAGTTAGTGGGTGTTGTGTGCCTCCAGCACAGTATACACCTGTATCTACCCTTTATTGCTGGTGTTCTCTAATACAGGCATCTGCAGGAGTTAAAGTGGGTGTTGTGTGCCTCCAGCACAGTATACACCTGAAGATACCCTGTTATTGCTGGTGTTGTCTGTTACATCTCTTGCATATTAGCCTTTAAAATTATCAATTTTGATTTCGAACGTTCGAGTCCCATAGACTTTAATAGGGTTCTAAAGTTCGTACGAATTTTAGGTCCATTCAAAGGTTCTGGTGCGAACCGAACCGGGGGGGGGGGTGTTCGGCTCATCCCTAGTTGTTAGTTACCAACAAAACAGCCAAGTGATCTTTAACGGGGCTGCACACCCTTAAATGTGATATGTCCTTGATCACTAGGATTCAATGCACCAACAAATGGGAGTTTTATGATTTTACTAGATTTTGTATTAAAGGTTTTTAAAAGATTCAACACTATGTTACATAGTTACATAGTAGGCGAGTTTGAAAAAAGACACAAGTCCAACCTATGTGTGTGATTACCGTATTTATCGGCGTATAACACACACTTTTTTTCCCCTTAAAATCAGGGGAAAATCGCGGGTGCGTGTTATACGCCGATCCTCTGCGATTTTTGAGCCTCTAGGCGCCTTCGGCCCTTCTCGGCGGCTTTCGGTCACCTTAGGCCCTTCTTGGCAGCTTTCGCCCGCCTTCGGCCTCTCTCAGCGACTTTCTGCCACCTTCGGCTCTTCTCGGCGGCCGAAAACCGCAGAGAAGGGCCGAAGGCGGGCGAAAGCCGCCGAGAAGGGCCGAAGGCGGGCGAGAACTACAGGGCGCCGCCGAGATACACAGGACATCTCGGCGGCGCCATTTTTAAAAATAGAACCTGGAAATAACACTGACAAGGGGACAAAGATGGACAAGGCTGCATTACAAGGCTGCAATGATGGCCAAGCTGCATGACAAGGCTGCATATGACACTGACAAGGCTGCAATGATGGACAGGCTGCATATGACACTGACAAGGCTGCAATGATGGACAGGCTGCATGACAAGGCTGCATATGAAACTGACAAGGCTGCAGATGGATACTGAAAAGGCTGCATTGAAGGGCATTTAAATGTACGTTTTTTTTCCTTAAACTTCTCTCCTAAAAGTTTTTTTCCTTAAAATGTCCTCCTAAACTTGGGGCGTGTGTTATACGCCGATAAGTACGGTATATGTCAGTATAACATTGTATATCCATGTATGTTGCGGTTGTTCAAGTGCTTATCTAATAGTTTTTTTTAAACTAACGATGCCCCCCGCTGAGACCACCGCCTGTGGAAGAGAATTCCACATCCTCACCGCTCTTATAGTAAAGAACACTATATGTCGTTTAAGGTTAAACCTCTTTTCTTCTAATTTTAGTGAATGGTTGTGTGTCTTTTTGTGTTCCCTTTAGCGGAAAAGCTTGATCCCTATTGTGGGGTCACCGGTACAGTATTTGTACATTGAAATCATATCCCCTCCCAAGCGTCTCTTCTCCAGAGAGAATAAGTTCAGTGCTCGCAACTTTTCCTCATAACTGTGTAGCGGCGGGCTCCTGAAGAGCACGCGCTATGTGTTTTCAAAATTTAACTTTACCCAAATTACAGTTTGGTTTGAGTCTATTTGCCTAAATTTGACTTCTGTGTCAGTCTGACTGGGCTGTGAGATGTTCAGCCTGGTCACAGGGGCCAGGAGTGGAACTATGGTCTGGTTGGGCGTTTAATTTACTCTCTGTCTGAGTCGGGTCAGTGGGAGTGGCCCTCCCGCTGGGCACTCTGGGAGAGGGTATTTAAGATGTGGACGTCACGTGGTTCGGGGTTCCGGTCCAGTAGGCTGTGCTGATTACATGGTGCTGGTCCTCCTGACCAGCCCCCAGGAAGGCTATGGCCTGGGGTGCGGTTCCATCCCATTTTAATGCCTCGGCATGGAAACTAAGGAGGATTCTGAGGTGGTTGGGTGCCGTCTCCGGTCCGGGAGAGACCCATTGGACTTCAAGCATTCGAGGGGAGGACTCTTTAGAAGAACACCATGTGTGAGTTTGGTTTTCTTAACAAGAGCCTGGAAGGGCTGAAGTTACCGAAAGAATCCGGTCTTATGGATATCGCCAAGCAAGCCGAAAGATCCAGGTATCCTACAAGTGCTCTACAGCTTAGTTTCCCTACATGTTCTGCAACAACGTCTGTGACAAAGACTTTGTTCCTGAGTAAGCACCTTGTTGGCTGCTAGGCCTTGTGAGAGAGGGACTGTCCAACTTGAGTGTTCATCCAGCTGCGAATGGCTATTCTCTGGATGCAGTCAAAGTAAGCAAGTTCTTTAACGTTTATAGACTTTGGCATTGAGAGTACCTGAATTCCTTCCCAATCCTCTGATCCCAAGTTGAAAGACTGTTCAATGGTTGAAGTTTGCAAATAAAATCCATTCAACTGGATCTATTGTCAGTCTCAAGTTACTGTTTCATCTACCAAGGCATATCCCCTGGACATGCAACAAGGAGAAGCTGAAGGTAATGGTAAGCCCAAAAATAACCAGCAGCTACTTTGGGGATTAGTGCTGCAACCAATATCCTCCAGACCCTTTATTAGTTTTGTTGCCCTTCTTTGTACTCGCTCCATTTCCAGTACATCCTTCTTGAGAACTGTTGCCCAGAACTGGACAGCATACTCCAGGTGCGGCCGGACCAGAGTCTTGTGGAGTGGGAGAATTTTATCTCTGGAGTTAATCCCCTTTTTAATGTATGCCAATATTCTGTTTGCTTTGCTTGCAGCAGCTTGGCATTTCATGCCAATGATGAGCCTATATAGTCCCTTATCATCCTTCCAAGAGCTTGCATACAGATGATGTTAGGCTAACTGGCCTGTAATTCGCAAGGATGTATCTTGGCCCTTTTTTTTTGTAATTCCTTTATTGAATGCAAGAAGAAAAAACAGGCACATGGACAACAGTGATATAACAGACATAGTTCCAAAACAAAAACATCCTAGTATCCTAATAGCACCTGGGTGGGAGATATAGAGACCATCCCAGATTTAAGCTTAAACATAACCTGAAAGCATTCCTGGACAGGGGGCTAAATTCTCTTGGCCCTTTTTAAAATATTGGTGCTACATTAGCTTTTCTCCAATCAGATGGTACCATTCCAGTCAGTAGACTGTCAGTAAAAATTAGGAACAACGGTCTGGAAAATACTTGACTGAGTTCCCTAAGGACCCTCGGGTGCAAGCCGTCTGGTCCTGGTGACTTATTGATGTTAAGTTTTTCAAGTCTATTTCTAATTATGTCCTCTGTTAGCCATGAGGGGGCTTCCTGTGACTTGTCATGAGGATAAACATAGCAGTTTTAGTTAGACTGAGGAGAAGAATAAATTCAATGCCTTCGCCATCTCTCCATCCTTGGTAACCAAATGTCCTTCCTCATTCTTTATGGGACCAATATGATCTGACCTCCCTTTCTTATTATTTATATACTTAAAGAATTTCTTGGGATTTTTTTTTACTCTCCTCCGCTATGTGCCTTTCGTGTTCTATCTTTGCCGTCCTGATTGCACCCTTACATTTCTTGTTGTATTCCTTGTACAGTTGGAATGCTGATGATGATCCCTCAGCCTTGTATTTTTTGAATGCCTTCTCCTTTGCTTTTATATGCATTTTTGGAGTTAGGCCACCCAGGACTTTTATTAGATATTTTACATTTATTTCCCATTGGGATGCACTGGCCAATGCCCTTATTAATATGCTCTTAAAGCATACCCTCTTGTTCCTAAGATTTTATCCCAATTATTATCTTCTAGCAAGGTTCGTAGTTTAGGGAAGTTGGCTCTTTTGAAATTCAGTGTCTCTGTATTCCCCTTATGTTTCCTATTTGTGTGATTTATTCTAAAACGAATTTACCTGTGGTTGCTGTTTCCTAAATTGCCCCCTATTTCCACTATGTTGGTCCTTTCAGTTTTTTTCTGAGCACTACTGCCCAAGATCACCATAGGACACATTGCAAGCACTTGCCAGGATTTATTAGTACTACAGATGGCTGGAAGCACCAACAGATTATCCAACCACCCACGAGAGGATTTATATACCCCTTAAAGGGGAATGCGCATGGTGACCTGTACTAGGTCCAGAGGGGAGGTGAGCGCATAAGAGTGAAGGTGGAGGGACACTGGAGGTGTTGTTTGCATGCCTTCACACTGTCTACAAATCCCCTTCTGCTTTGGTTGTTTAGGAGTCAGACTATATTTCATTTTGCCACGCCTACTCACCTGATACCGGCTTATTTGTATTACGCTCCTTACTCGTGGACGCTGATATTGCACTGGTGGTTTATTGGTTTTTAATCATTACTATTATTTTAACATTGCTTAAAGGGTCACTGATGGATTCGTTTTCATTGTTTTTTTTTTTTAAAGTGTTATACCCCTGTTGCAATTGTAAGTTTTATACTCAACAGATTTTTGCATTGTAATATTACCTGTCTGTGACATGTATAGGCATCTGACTCTTTGTACTTACTTCATAGAGTTTCTCTATCCTATCGACCCCTGAGTAAGGAGTATCTCTTTCGACTCCAAAACGTGCCACGTGAAGGATCTAATTAATTTACCATCTACTTCAACTACTTGCAAGTCATGGTTGATATGTACACTCCATGATTCATGTTTTTATCTTTGTATCTTTAATACATTTATGATATTTTTCTATTCAATTCATTTGTGATCTCTATCAAGTGCCGTTAAAGCGGTAGTAAACCCGCTTAATTTCTTTTTTTTCTTCTTCAGACCTGCAAAGGAAAAGGCATAATGAGCGAGTATGCACCACATACCAGCTCATTATGAAATACTTACCTTAGAAAGAGGCCACGATATCTCTGTCGATCCACGCCGAGCGAGCTGACATGTTCCTTCGGCGTGTCTTCTGGGTATCGCGGCTCCGGCGCTGTGAGTGGCCAGAGCCGCGATATTGTCACTCCCACACGCATGCCGGGCTTTCAGCCGAAAATCCCCTGTGCACATGCGCCGCTGCAGTCAGTGGCTCATTGCGAGGGGAATATCTCCTAAATTATACAGGTTTAGGAGATATTTTTTTTACCTACAGGTAAGCCTTATTATAGGCTTACCTGTAGGTAAAAGTAAAAAAAAACACTATACAACCGCTTTAAAGTCCTACCCCAAGGGGGGAACCCCTCTATCTTTATATACGTATAATTGGATGTTGGCACTGTGAAGCAATCACTGCTACCCCTCTATTATCCCCATTGGAGGATCCACATAGATTATAGAGACCATTTATTTGTATGTACATTAGGGTAGCGCTTTACCATTACTAGTATTACAATGTGTTATGTGTGCTGATTTTACTAACAGATCGCTTTGGTTTTTTTCATCCCTGCTTTGCAGGGATACGAAACAGAGAGATTGTTCCCTTTGTACAGAGCCCTGTGTTGATTGTCAGCACAAGGCTCTGGGCTGTGATTGGACACAGCCAATTAGTAGGTCCTGGCCATTAATTATTGGCCGGGACCTGCTGACAGATTACTGCTGTGTACAATCACAGGGTGTCGGCAGGAAGGGGGCGTGCATGTGCAGGCCCTAAACTTAGAAGTAGGCAAGCGATGTACTGCGGACGGGCGGTTCTTAATTGGTTAAGGAACGGTTACAAGCTTGTTAGTGATCGGCCATTTGTTTGGCACCCGTGTGTTGCGGTCGGCGGTGATAGATGGGATAAATAGCAGTGAGTGAAGAGTTCTGTGTAAACACAGGCAGGATCTCGCTGTGCTTACTCATATCATTACCAACAACAAAGGACATCCTGCCGACAGCGCCATTTCTACCTCTCTAATTCAAACAGCCCCGCTCATTTATTAAACATAAATTCATGGGAACAAAACACTTCCTGCCGCCTTTTCCTTATTTATGCATTTCATTTATCACAGTGAACAAAATCTGTACGGGGGAAACTCTGCAGTGCGGCCACATATGTAATTCTATATATTTGCATAACACGGGGAATATTTCACAGACTAATATAATATAGTCTTCTAATATACTTCCTTGTTTGGTTGGGTTGGGTTGGTACTGATGAAGGTTTTTTTTTTTTACAAGGTTCATCTGCATTCTCTTCCTGTCTATAGTAATAAATGTTGTTCCCTTATAAAATGTATAATTATTAAGAGCGTATATTGCTCCAACAATTTGCACAGTGTTTGTTCAGATTTTGGAACTCTAGAAAATAAAGACGTACTTAAAGGTACCTACTTATGAATTCAGAGATTCGTTTTTGAGGTTGAGCCTGGAATCAAGTTTTATGTTTTATAGCAGGGGTCTCCAAATTTTCTAAACAAAGGGCCAGATTATTGTCCTGCAGACATTAGGGGGGCCTGACTATGGTCCCCAGAGAGTAGCAAAGTCAGTGGGAGTAAACAATGCTTCTGACTTTGTGCCCAGTGTGATTAAAAAAGAAAAAGACATGGCACCTATGGTCATTAGGAGTGGGAATAGTGCCCTGTCACTGGTATTGGAGGAATAATGCCCCATTGTTGGTGTCATTGAGAGGGATTGTACCCCATTGCTGGTATCAGTGTGGGGGGGGGGGTAATGCCCCATTGCTGGTATCAGTGGGGGGGGGGGATAATGCCCTATTGCTGGTATCAGTGGGGGGGGGGATAGTGCCCCATTGCTGGTATCAGTGGGGGGGATAGTGCCCCATTGCTGGTATCAGTGGGGGGAATAGTGCCCCATTGCTGGTATCAGTGGGGGGGATAGTGCCCCATTGCTGGTATCAGTGAGGGGGATAGTGCCCCATTGCTGGTATCAGTGGGGGGGGGGGTAGTGCCCCATTGCTGGTATCGGTGGGGAGGATAGTGCCCCATTGCTGGTATCAGTGGGGAGGATAGTGCCCCATTGCTGGTATCAGTGGGGGGAATAGTGCCCCATTGCTGGTATCAGTGGGGGGGATAGTGCCCCATTGCTGGTACCAGTGCAGGGGATAATGCTCCATTGCTGGTATCAGTGGGGGGGATAGTGCCCCATTGCTGGTATCGGGGGGGGGGTAGTGCCCCATTACTGGTATCAGTGGGGGAGATGCCTCATTGCTGGTATTAGAAAAATGGCTAATTGGGCCCAATTTGGACATTTTCAATTAGGGGTGTACTCGCTTTTGTTGCCAGTGGTTTAGACATTAATGGCTGTGTGTTGAGTTATTTTGAGGGGACGGCAAATGTACACTGTTATACAAGCTGTACACTCACTACTTTACATTGTAGACAAGTGTCATTTCTTCAGTGTTGTCACATGAAAAATTAGAATAAAATATTTGGTGTACTCACTTTTGTGAGATACTGTATAATGGATGGGGGGAATCCAAAAGAAAAAACATATTTGGACTCCTACTTTAAAATAAAGATGAATAAAAACAATATATTGGTATAAATCCAACATACGTAATGCATCTGTTGTTTTGTGTGTAGAAGGTTCCTAGAGGATGAACTGTCTGTGCTGCTCCTAGCAAACCCGATTCTGTCTTTCAAATCTCTATTTCAAATTAATTGTTCAATGTGCAAAAATTAAAACCTGAATGGCTGCAATAATAGACATGAACTTTCTTTTAAATTTAGAAAAATATGGTTATGAGCGCCAGTGGCGCTAAAAAAAAGGTGTCGGGGATGAGACAAATGTCTCATTCAAGTTACTGTTTCAGAGACATCATTTTGATATGTTTATGTGTGCGAGTGTCTTTACTGTCATATTAGACTATAATGGGCACTGCTGTCTTTGAAGATCCCTTGTGACGAAGCTGGAATAAATAGCTGGTGTGTATCATGCCTAATTACAGAAGAACAATTCTGTCCTCGCGCTCATTGATGTTGCACAGAGCGATCTGTCATCCCCCGCTGCCCAGAGTAGGGAGGCATGTCCCCTTCTACGTATGGATGTGCCAACTGGACTACGGAGGTCATACTAACTGCGGAACACATGCCCATTGTGTGAGAGAACCGGGACAAAGTCCATGCCAAAAACTGAAGTGTTGGTGGAAAGCTGGACACTGGTGTAAGAACAAATATTGGCAGGCCCCTGTAGAACAGAAGAACACAACAGAGGTCATCATTGTAGTAATGATACAAAAGACACAATCAAGATGTAAAAACATCAATTGAGTTTAAAGGCTCAGTTGATTTTTATTTGCCAAAGTTAGTCTCAGGAGTATCCATAACGTTTTGGGGCTCTTCAGCCCCCCTTTATCAGGGCTTGAAGAATAAAAGACTATATAGCACACTGGATTGGGATGAAGTAGTTAAAAAGAGTGTACTAAAATGTGTAGGAAGTACACGCATTAAAGTGGTTGTAAACCCTTACAAACCACTTTGACCTACAGGTAAGCCTAGATTAAGGCTTACCTGTAGGTCCAAACAATATCTCCCAAACCTATATGGTTTAGGAGATATTTGCCCGAAAACGGGCGCGCAGGCGCACTGACCGCGGCATTCTCAGCGACGGAGCTGCCGCGCGTGTCGGCTCCCGTGCGCATGCGCGGGAGTGACGTCATCGCGGCTTCGCCGAATGACAGCGGCGGAGCTGCGAGACCCCACCAACAAGATGGATGCGGCGGACTACAGGGGACAGCGGCGACTTCGCTGGCTCCTGTGTCAGGTAAGTGACACATAATGGGCTACTATGCGATGCATAGTAGTCCATTATGCTTTGCCTTTGCAGGGAATGAAAGAGGAAGTAAACTCATCAGGGTTTACTTCCTCTTTAAGGGGTTGTTTATTCAGTCATCAGTCTTTTGTTGTCTAGCCCTCTGGTCTCACCACTTATGCCGCGTACACACGAGCGAAATTGTCCGGCGTACTTAGTCCGGCAAACAATCCGGCGGATAGTCCGGCGGACTTTCTACCGAACGGACTTGGCCACACACGGACACACAGAAAGTCCGGCGTTTGCTAGCGCGATGACGTACAGCACGTACGACGGGACTAGAAAAAGGAAGTTCAATAGCCAGTAGCCAATATCTTCCTTTTTCGTACTTGCTTCTGAGCATGCGTCATTCTTAGTCCACCGGACTAGCATACTGACGAACGTATTGTCCGCTGAAACCCAAGTCCGGCGGAAAGATTGGACTGCAAAAATGCTTTCTAAGTCCGCCGGACTTTACGCTGGAAAAGTCCGCTGAAGCCCACACACGATCGAATTGTCCGGTGAAATGCATTTTGGCGGACTAAGTGCGCCGGACAATTTGATCGTGTGTACGTGGCATTACTTTGCTGCAGGCTGACTTCTAAGTCTCTCACGCAAGCCATACCTGCCATTTCAGGTGGGCTACAGTTCTACTTCCTGAGGCTGAGGTGTATGACTTACACCTGATTATGGTCCCTCTCTCACTAGAGCCATCGAACGCTGGAGTTCCTCCTGGTCCTGGACTAGATGTATGTTTTCTTCTAGATACTTCTACTCTGGAGCTACCTCGTTGAAGTATCTAACCCCCCCTCAATTTTTTTGGCCTTTTTGAAGATCTCTTCAAAGAAGTCTGAAGATCTGTCTGTTATGGGTTTTAAACTGACTGGCTTTGATGTTGGGGTTGCTGGTCAATAGGGAGATCAACAGGTTTCTTCTCTGGAACTTTGAGCCTCACATAGGTGACTTTTGGTATAAAGGTTTAGGGATTAAACTACTAGCCCTGTTATGTTGGGGTATTGGCTAAGTAGTAGGGTGTTTTTTGATGATGTCTGGGTTGGGTGTTATGTGTTCTGGGGAGAGGGGTTTTTGAAGATCTGGATACAAAATGAGCTGCTCAAATGCTTCATTGGTCTCTGACCCTAATGAATATATGTGGCAATTTTGGGTTTACTTACATGTGTTGGTTTACTGGGCTCATCCTGCTCCTGTTTCCCCCTGATGTTCCATGATGGCTCCCTCAGATGCTGAGCTGCTGACCATTTTGTCGTGGAACGTCAGGGGGCTTAACTCCAAATATAAAAGAACACTGTTATTCCAATATTGGAAAACCCAGGATTCTGTGACCGTAAAGGCTACCTTCGTGTCCATGCCAGCGAAGGAGCATTTTGTAATGTGATTGTGGCTAGGACTTCCATCACCCATGAAAACCCAGGATCCTTGGTCAAGATGACCATTCTCCCAAAGATTCTTTACTTTTTTTGAACTCTTCCTGTCCGGGTCCCTGCCTTCTATCTGCAGCTACTTCAGAACAGACTCCTCACCTTTATCTGGGCACATAAGCGCCCCAGGGTTTCCCGCTCCACTCTCTATGCTCATAGGTTATGGGGCGGGCTGGGCATTCCGGACGTCACAAAGTACTACTAGGCAGCTCAAATTTCCCAACTCTCCATGCTCCATGCAACGTCTGACATCCCCCCTATGGGTTCTTCTGGAGGTACCTATCTTGACCTTATTGTGGCTACCCCCTAAAATGCGACTGCCTTCTGCCAGCCCCCTCATGATACACAGTCTAAAATGATAGGACCCGTTACGATACTCAGGAAAACTTATGTCCCCATTCCTACCACTGCTTTCCCTCTTGAATAATCCTTTGTTCTCACCTGGCTGGGAACAACCCAACATTTTTTCGTGGTGACCTGCCCATGGGTTCTCATTGGTTCGTCACTTTCTTAATACCTGTGCCTTCCCCATTGGTCCTCGATTCAAGAGACCCATGAAGCTCCGCCTGCGGAGCTCTTCAGTTACATTCAGCTGCGTCGCTGAATAACTTCCCTCCTTCGCCTTGGCTCCTTTCCATACGAAATGACTGCCTTTGAGCACACTTGCCAGCATTGTCCAGGAGCTTGCGTCATCATTTCAATGATCTACTCCATACTAACTTCCACTACCCTTTACTTTGTGCTTAAATGGGAACAAGACCTGTCCCCCATAGATTTAGCAGACTGGAGTAAGGCCTGGTCCAGCATAGCAAAATGCTCCTTTAACACTGCCACGTTGGAGGCGGCCTATAAGGTCCTCCTGCGCTGGTACTGGGTCCCAGCCCGTATTGCCAAGTCAAACCCATCATGCAATGACAGATGCTTTTGGGGTTGTGGTCAACGAGGAGATGAACTACACACATGGTGGTCTTGCCCCCATCTTGTAGGATTCTGGTCAAGGGTCTTTGGCCTATTATCCTCCCTATTTCATGTCCCCTTCCACAAGGACCCCAAATTTGCATTACTCCATTGCCCGCTCCCGGGCCTTTTCCCTCACCAACAGAAACTAGCCACATACTATTTATCGCTGCCAAGCGAACAATAGTGAGGGCTTGGAAAAATCCTTCTGTCTTATTCGCAGAGATAAAGAATATCTTGACAACCCTTATGAGCCACGAAAAAATTTCTTAAGGTAGGGGCCCCATGGTGGTCCTTTGCACTCCCTAATCTAAATTCGACTAGTCTAGGTCTCTAGATTCAATTTGACCCCGCCTCCAGCAGGGGGGACCACCCTTTCTCTTGCCCACTTTCTCTCTGTCTCTGGGCCTCTTGCTTGTCGCTCTGTTCTACACCTATCATGATTGTGACTCTAAAACCCAATTCTATGTCCATGTCAGGAATTAGAGAACACAAAATCCCTAAATCTGTATTTTTTGTTCAGTTTGTACTGTAAAAAGGAGTTTCATTACTCTGTTGCTTGACAGCAACTTGCGTTGGAACGTCTGGCCAGCTGCTACCTTAGTGTCTTAGTACAAAGCCAAAACACAGCAATGAATAGCAATTTCCTGAAAAACACTATTTTACCAAAAGTATTGGAAGGCCTGCCTTTTGCAAGCATATGAACTTTAATGGCCTCCCAGTCTTATTCCGTAGGGTTCAATATTGAGTTGGCCCACCCTTTGCAGCTATAACAGCTTCAACTCTTCTAGGAAGGCTGTTCACAAGGTTTAGGAGTGTGTCTATGGCCGCGTACACACGCGGGGACTGTTCGCTCAACTTTGTCCGTCAAACAGTTTCAGCGGACAGTCCGCTCAAAATTAGCATGGACGGACTTGCCCACACACGACGAACGAACAGTCCGCTGAAACCGTGCGCGATGACGTGAACGGCACGTACGACGGGACTAGAAAACGACGTCCTATACACTGCAATGCAACCTTCGGCGTGTAAATTCTTTCTGAGCATGCGCGAGACTTAGTTTGACGAACAAGCCTACACACGGGCGGACTGTCCGCTCAAACCAAGTTTCAGCGGACAGTTTTTCGGAATTTCCGAAAAACTTTGTTCGTCAGACTGTCCGCTGAAACTGTCCGCTGAAAGCCCACACACGAGCGGACTGTCCGCCGAAACACTGTTCAGCGGACAAAGTTGAGCGAACAGTCGGCCCGTGTGTACGCGGTCTATGGGAATGTTTGACCATTCTTCCAGAAGAGCATTTGTAAGGTCAGGCACTGATGTTGGAGAGAAGGCCTGGCTTACACCTTTGGGATGAATTAGAGCGGAGACTGCGGGCCAGGCCTTCTCGTCCAATATCAGTGCCTGACCTCACAAATGTGCTTCTGGAAGAATGGTCAAACATTCCCATAGACACACTCCTAAACCTTGTGGACGGCCTTCCCAGAAGAGTTGAACCTGTTATAGCTGCAAAGGGAGGGCCAAGTCAATATTGAACCCTACGGATTAAGACTGGGAGGCCGTTAAAGTTTATGTACGTGTAAAGGCAGATGTCCCAATACTTTTGGTAATATAGTGTATATATGACAGGTCACCAGAGGAACAATTCATCCCATTTTAATTCCTGCGCCCTCAATCATTTTGAAAAGTAAAATTACAGACCTAAGATTAGTGAAATTAGTTAGATTTTGGATCTTGTTATTTTTTCAACACTTAATAAAACTTTGATTGTAGAAAAAAAAAAGAAAGATTTTGGATTGCATCAAATTCAATTGGGGATAAGGCTTGATGTTAGTCAAGCCATGTTTTATGTTATAGATTTTACTGTTATGTGGTAATTTTTTATCATTTAACAAAAAAATACACCAAAATTGGCAAAACATTTTTAAATGGCTGCTTATACTCATTTATTTTTAAAACAATTGCTTTTAGGGATCTAAAAAAAAGGGGGGGGGGGGGGGGGGGATAGGAGAGAAATTCGATATTAGATTCGATTTAAATCTTTTAATTTAATTAATTTTAATTAGAAATTAAATTAGAGTTTGGTGCAGTTTGATTTTCAATTTTGAAAGATGTGAATAAATTTGAACTTTGAAAATTTGGGTCAAATCTGTGTTAGCTTTTGTCAAGTCCTATATGTGAGGCCGGATTGCAGAGAGGGCGCCCCTTGCGGCTAAGTGCAGCTTAACCCTGGGAGTGAGACAGGGAGTACGGTGCCCAAAGGTACACGGATTGCCGAGTGCAATTGCTGAGTAGCTGGCAGCAGGGAGCTGCTGGGGTGCGCTGGTGAAGTTGATAGGGCATCCGGTGCGAGGAGAGATCCCAGGTATGGAGCCGTGGATCAACCAAGAACGGAGTCAGAGCCAGGCCTAGGGTCATACACAACAGGAATCAGTCCGAGATAAGGTACAGCAGGATAATCAGGAATGGAGTCGGTAGCCAAGCCAGGGGTCAAACACGAGAGGACGATTGAGGTTCAGATGCGGAGCAGGAGAGTAGTCAGGCCCAAGCCGGGGTCAATGCAGGTGGAAAACAGGAGTAGTCAGGCAAGCCAGGTAGTAACAGGAAGCAGGTGTAACAACAGGAACAAGAGACACAGGAAGCTGATGAAAATCCAGCAACCAGCGTATACCAGCAGCAGGCTTAAATAGACCAGGAGGCGCCAATGATTACCGTGATGCACGTGCGTTAGCGCGCACGCTCCCGTTGTTGCACACCTGCATGCACTTGCCGTTTTGCGCCTACGTGTGCGCATGCGCACAGGGATTCGCCCGGCGCAACCATGATGGAAACTGGAAGAATTACCCGTGCTACGGCTATTGCCCTGACAGCTTTGAATGGTAAATCTCAACACTAACTGCAATGACCAACTTCTTACTGTTGTGATCTGCCCAGTGTTCACAGTTTGTGGTAATTGCAAAGTCTATCTATCTGAAGTTAGTAAGTGTATGCCCAATATTCTCAATGGCCAAAGCTTACGTACCTGTTTTTAGTTTGGATATAGCCTTTATTTGATGTGACTAGGTCTGGCACTTGCATGATTTGTTACCTGTAACTGTTCAAAATTCCAACATTACTAATCCCAACAAAAACCACAGGGGTGAAATCTCCAGTGATGTTGGTAAAGATATATGGGCTGCAGGCTTTCTGGGTATTTATCAACAGGACATCAAGTAATATCCCCAAATATCCCCACTGGGGGCGCAGTCAGCAATAAATATAACAGAATTTAATGGATGATGTCATCAGTTTGCTGCAGGCAGGAGGAAACATTTCCTCAGTCACTCTCCCCCAAGGAACAGACTGCAACATTGTAACTTTGAAAAACAAAAAAAAACAAGCAGCTGCACACTGATGACATCACAAAAATCACAGCTTTATTTCACAAACAGCCACAAGGATAGTCCCTGCTTAGAGAACGTCTTAACCAACGCGTTGCATGCTTAACGCGGTAATAAACTGGCTGCTTAAAAAAAAAATCCTGCAAGGCAAAGTCATAATGTGCTAGTATGTATCACATGCTAACACAATATTATTATTATTATACAGCATATATATAGCGCCGACAGTTTATAACTTGAGGACAGACTGTACAAATACGCTTTAATACAGGAGGAATCAGAGGGCCCTGCTCGTAGGAGCTTACAATCTTAGCCCTTGTACACACGGTCGGACATTCTGCCAACCAAATTGGATTTTGTCCGACGGATTTTGTCTGACCGATTGTGTCCAAAACTGTTGCATACACACGGTCGGACCAAGTTGTCGGAAAATCTGATAGTTCAGAACGTGATGACGTTATTTCGTTACGACGGGACTACGTTCAGGCTAGTAGCCAATAGCTTTGATGTAGGAATTTGATCTGAGCATGTGTGGCACTTTGTCCGATCGGAATACTCTACACATGATCGGAGTATGTCCGATCGGACCAGTTTGTCGGAAAATATTTCCAACAAGTTGGAAAATTGGGTCCGACGGATATTCCGACGGAAACAGTCCGATGGAAACCACACACAGTCAGATTATCCGACAAAACGGTGCGATAGGACACATTCCGTCGGAATCTCCGACCGCGTGTACAAGGGCTAAGAGGGAGGGTCAAGAGATATAAGCAGTAATAACTGTGGGGGATGTGCTGATGGAGAAAATAAACGTACAGTTGCTAGGTGGGGGCCAGATAGGCTTCTCCGAAGAGGTGAGATTTTAAGGATCGTCTGAAAGTGGGCAAAGTAGGATAAAGTTGGGAAGCTTGGGGTAGAGCATTCCAGAGGATGGGAGAGGCTTGGAAGAAGTCCTGGAGCACAGGGACAAGAGAACTAGAGAGTAGGAGGTCCTGATTTGGAATGATTTGGTTGGTATTATGAGACTAGATTAGTGATGTAAATGGGGGCCAGGTTGTGGATGGTTTTTGAAAGTTATTGTTAGTATCTTGAATTTCATTTGTTGGTTGAGTGGCAGCCAATGGAGGGATTGGCAGAGAGGGGTGTGTAACTTACTTTAAAACGAAGCCCTCCAGCGATGCACTGTCACTGTTGACAGCGCTTCCATCTTCACCCGGTCTTTCTTCTGGGTTGGCGGGCTCTGGTCCTGCCGGAATAGCAAGGGTATGCCGTTCCTTCTGAGCGCCTGAGCCGATAAACTCACCGGCAGCTTCGCAAGTAAATATCTCCTAAACGGTACACATTTAAGAGATATTTACTGTACCTATAGGTAAACCTTAAGCCAGGTACACACAGTGACAAAAAAAATGAACATCTCTGGTCAGAGCCGCTATTAGCCATGCAAGGTTAGTTCAGCGATCTTCCCCGCTGAGCTGTTGTGTTCTGACAGACCCCGCCAGAACACTCCGATCAGCGCTCTCTTCCATTGGCTGAAAGTGCTGATCGGGAGTCGGTCGGCTGCTGGTTTTCCAGCATGCACATCCGACAGACCGACATACACATGGGCCAAGTGTCAACCGTTTTTTTTTTTTTTTCCGTAAAGTGGTTGTAAACTCTTGCAAACCACTTTGACCTTAATCTAGGCTTACCTGTAGGTCCAAGAAATATCTCCTAAACCTATATGGTTTAGGAGATATTTGCCCGAAAACAGGCGCACCGAGCGCGGCATTCTCAACGACGGAGCTGCCGCGCGTGTCGGCTCCCGTGCGCATGCGCGGGAGTGACGTCATCGCGGCTTCGCCGAATGACAGCGGCGGAGCTGCGAGACCCCACCAAGAAGATGGATGCGCCGGACTACAGGGGACAGCGGTGACTTCGCTGGCTCCTGTGTCAGGTAAGTGACACATAATGGGCTACTATGCGATGCATAGTAGTCCATTATGCTTTGCCTTTGCAGGGAATGAAAGAGGAAGTAAACTCATCAGGGTTTACTTCCTCTTTAACCGGCCGTTGTCTCCCAACATTTGGCCCTTGTGTACGGGGCTTTTTATAGACTTACCTATAGATAAAAATGAACCAAGGGAGTTTACACTTTAATTAATAGACCTCTATGGTGTGCAGCTACTCGTTCTTTTTCTACAGAATGCTCAGAGCCCAGACAGTTCTTTTTTCCGGTCTGGCGCTCAACCGTCAGGAGACATCGGGAGCGTCTTCTTGGGAGCGGAGGATGATGTTCATCTTCTCAAATTGTAACTTTCTAGCAGCAGAAGCTTCTCTGGACTGGAAATGTCCCAGAATTGATATGATTGTGTCTTCTCCAAGACAGAATCTCAGTCCAGTAAGTAGATGATGCCTGAAATAATCCCAGTTATAAATAAGTGGAATTATGACACAAATTACGTAACCTACTTTAACAATACAACAACATCATTCTGATACCAGGTCCACTTTAAACTTTAGTAGCCATCCTGGAGTGACTCACCCTGGGGTCATTAGGTAGATAATCAGTGCTGCCTCTCTGGGCACGAGAGTGACAGGAATCTTATGTAGAGTGCAAATAAGTACTCAGAAGATTTGGTATTAGACCGCTGTAATCCTGTCTGTAAAGGGATTTCTTATCTCACTTCTTTTACTCTTATTTCCTCAGCTCAGTGGATGTCGGTGAGAATTTCTCAGCCTGGAAAATGAAGGTGTTCTAAGACAATCGACTTAGACGAGCCAATTCTCATTTTCTAGGCTCAGAACGTGACCTTCAGAAGATAGAAGTGTTGTGTTCTCTTTATCCCCCAATTAATCTCACTTAAGGTTCTGATACTGGATTTCTTAGAGTGCGGGGGAGTAGATGGATGTCACGGTAAAGCCAGAAGATGCAGGGCAATGGGTAACGGTTAGCCGATTGGTTTGAAAGTAGGGTAAATCCACCAACTGCAAATGTTTTAATTCCCCTTAGTATTTGCATAAAGATTGGCCCATTGATTCATATTCATGTGATTGTCTGGTGGTATTACAGATGCATGTGAAGATATTTAGGCAAATAAAAAAATAATAATTTTGCGATCTTCTGGCTTTGAAAACTTACTGATTAAAAAAAAAAAAGATAGACCACGCTCCACCACTACACCAGCATAGAAGACCCCACTCTTCACCACTTCACCCATATACAGTAGATGACCCCACTCTCCACCACCAAACCAACATGCATGACCCCACTCTCCACCACCAAACCAACATGCATGACCCCACTCTCCACCACCAAACCAACATGCATGACCCCACTCTCCATCACGGAACCAACGTGCCTGACCACACTTCCCACCACTGAACCAACGTGCCTGACCACACTTCCCACCACTGAACCAGCGTGCATAACCCCACTGTCCACCACTTCACCCACATACAGTAGATGACCCCAATCTCCACCATTGAACCAACAAGCATGATCCCACTCGCCACCACTAAAGCAATATGCATGACCCCACTCTTCACCACTATACTAACATAGTTGACCCCACTTTCCACCACTTCACTGATGTACATGATCCTACTCTCCACCACTGCACCGACATAATTGACCCCATTCTCCACCACTACTCCATCATACAGTAGATGGCCCCATTTCCCACCACTGAACCAATGAGCATGACCCCACTTTCCACCACCAAACCAACATACATGACCCCACTCTCCACCACTAAACCAACATGCATGACCCCACTCTCCACCACTGAACCAACGTGCATGACCCCACTCTCCACCACTGAACCAATGTGCATGACCACACTGTCCACCACTGAACCAACATGCATGACCCCACTCTCCACCACTAAAGCAATATGCATGACCCCACTCTTCACCACTATACTAACATAGTTGACCCCACTTTCCACCACTTCACTGATGTACATGATCCTACTCTCCACCACTGCACCGACATAATTGACCCCATTCTCCACCACTACTCCATCATACAGTAGATGGCCCCATTTCCCACCACTGAACCAATGAGCATGACCCCACTTTCCACCACCAAACCAACATACATGACCCCACTCTCCACCACTGAACCAACATGCATGACCCCACTCTCCACCACTGAACCAACGTGCATGACCCCACTCTCCACCACTAAACCAACGTGCATCACCATACTCTCCACCACTGAACCAACATGCATGACCTCACTCTCCACCACTGAACCAATGTGCATGACCCCACTCTCCACCACTGAACCAATGTGCATGACCACACTGTCCACCACTGAACCAACATGCATGACCCCACTCTCCACCACTATACTAACATAGTTGACCCCACTTTCCACCACTTCACTGATGTACATGATCCTACTCTCCACCACTGCACCAACATAATTGACCCCATTCTCCACCACTACTCCATCATACAGTAGATGGCCCCATTTCCCACCACTGAACCAATGAACACGACCCCACTTTCCACCACCAAACCAACATACATGACCCCACTCTGCACCACTGAACCAACGTGCATGACCCCACTCTCCACCACTGAACCAACGTGCATCACCATACTCTCCACCACTGAACCAACATGCATGACCCCACTCTCCACCACTAAAGCAATATGCATGAGCCCACTCTTCACCACTACACTAACATAGTTGACCCCACTTTCCACCACTTCACTGACATAAATGATCCTACTCTCCACCACTGCACCAACATTATTGAACCCATTCTCTATCACTACACCAACATACAGTAGATGACCCCACTTGCCACCACTGAACCAACTTGCATGACCCCACTCTTCACTGCTACACCAACATAGTTGACCCCACTTTTCACGACTTCACTGACGTACATGATCCTACTCTCCACCATTGCACCAACATAATTGACCCCATTCTCCACCACTACACCAATATACAGTAGATGACCCCATTCTCCACCACTACACCAAAATACAGTAGATGACCCCACTCTCCACCACTGAACCAACATACATGACTCAACTCTTTACCACTGAACCGACATGCATGACCCCAATCTCCACTATTACACCAATATCTATGACCCCACTCTCCACTCCTGCACCAACATACATGACCCCATTCTCCACCCCTGCGTCAACATGCATGACCATGTTTTCCACCACTACACTAGTTTATTCTTTAAATCGTTTTTTAGGTTAGAAAAATACACAGAAGCTTCTCTCTTGCAGCCCTTCAAGTTTATAACTAAGCATGAAGCGAACTTTCAGCGCCAGCTGAATGAAGGACTTGATCGCACTCACTCTGCATTGTGTAAATATATTGCCTGTATTCGGCTTGATACATTTCCTCCATGGGACAATAACGTTCTGACGTTTGTTTGATCAAGTGCAGTCAGTACAGTACAATCATACAGTGCGCACTATGTTTAGCCACTTGACTTTATACTTGGAGACAAAAGCCTGGAACAGTGTAAACTGTTTCACGCAGTTGCTGCTTTACGAAACACATAAAAACACAATAGTGTTTCCTGATCTTATGTGTTCATCATCACGTATTGGGGAAGTGACGCAGGTTCGCGCTGGTTATGAGGAATTTCACTGGTTTGCAGAAACTAATCTGACTATTTTATAGTTTTTAAGAGATAATATTTCAATACAATTATTATGAGTATTATTAGCCCAAATAATCATTAAAGTAAAGGTAGCATTTCTTTTTTTTTTTTCTTTTTGGATAGAGTAAGGGACAGTTATATAGTGCTTTGAAAAAGTATTCATACCCCTTGACATTTTCCACGTTTTGTCATGTTACAACCAAAACCGCAAATGTATTTTATTGTTTTTTTATGTGATAGATCAACTCATAGTGGCACATAATTGTGACATGGAAGGAAAATTATAAATGATTTTCAAAATTCTGTACAAATAAATATGTGAAAAGTGTGGGAAAATTTGTATGGCGCCCCCCGGAGTCAATACTTTGTAGAACCGCCTTTCTCTGCAATTACAACTGCAAGTCTTTTTGGGGATGTCTCTACCAGCTTTGCACATCTAGAGAGGGACATTTTTGCCCATTCTTCTTCTTTGCAAAATAGCTCAAGCTCTGTCAGATTGGATGGAGAGCGTCTGTGAACAGCAATTTTCAAGTCTTGCCACAGATTCTCAATTGCATTTAGGTCTTGACTTTGCCTGGTTCATTCTAACACATGAATATGCTTTGATCTAAACCATTCCATTGTAGCTCTGGTTGTATGTTTCGGGTCGTTGTCCTGCTCGAAGGTGAACCTTCGCCCCAGTCTCAAGTCCTTTGCAGACTCAGAACAGGTTTTCTTCTAAGATTTCCCTGTATTTGGCTCCATCCATCTTCCCATCAACTCTGACCAGCTCCCCTGTCCCTGCTGAAAAAAAGCATCCCCACAACATGATGCTGCCACCACCATGTTTCACAGTGGAGATGGTGTGTTCAGGGTGATGTGCAGTGTTAGTTCTCTGCCACACATAGCGTTTTGCTTTTCTGGCCAAAAAGTTTGATTTTGGTTTCATCTGAGTACCTTCTTCCACATGTTTGCTGTGTCCCCCACATTGCTTCTCGGCGCACTGAAAAGAAGACTTCTTATGGTTTTCTTCTTGCCACTGTTCAATAAAGCAACAGACGAAAAAGAAGCTCTGGACTGCCGCACTCTTCAGAAGATCACTTACTTTTATTGGAAAATCATATCACAGCTCAACAAACACAGCGAACAAGGAAAAATCCTTGTTTGCTGTGTTTGTTGAGCTGTGATGTGATTTTCCAATAAAAGTAAGTGGTCTTCTGAAGAGTGCGGCAGTCCAGAGCTTCTTTTTCGTCTGTTGCTAGTGGTAATAGCCGGCCCCTCTGGCTTTCCATCCAAAGAGACAGTTTACAGCCTGCATGTGTGCTCCTGGAGCGGTGAGATCCTTTCTCTTCCATAAAGGGCAGATTTGTGGAGAGCACGACTAATAGTTGTCCTGTGGACAGATTCTCCCACTTGAGCTGTGGACCTCTGCAGCTCCTCCAGAGTTACCATGGACCTCTTGGCTCTTCTCTGATGAATGCTCTCCTTGCCCGGCAGGTCAGTTTAGGTGGACGGCCATGTCTTGGTAGGTTTGCAGTCGTGCCATACTCTTTCCATTTTCGGATGATGGATTGAACAGAGCTCCCTGAGATGTTCAAAGCTCGGGATATTTTTTATAACCTAACCCTGCTTTAAACTTCTCCACAACTCCTTGGCCTTCATGATCCTGTTTGTTCACTAAGGTTCCAGCATACATGACCCAACTCTCCATAACAAACATACATAATAACATAAACAGTGCTGCGCTATTATTACAATTACAGTATCTCACAAAAGTGAGTACACCCCTCATATTTTTGTAAATATTTTATTATAATGTTTCATGTGACAACACTGAAGAAATGACACTTGTCTACAATGTAAAGTAGTGAGTGTACAGCTTGTATAACAGTGTAAATTTGCTGTCCCCTCAAAATAACTCAACACACAGCCATTAATGTCTAAACCGCTGGCAACAAAGGTGAGTACACCCCTAAGTGAAAATGTCCAAATTGGGCCCAAAGTGTCAATATTTTGTGTGGCCACCATTATTTCCCAGCATTGCCTTAACCCTCTTGGGCTCACCAGAGCCTCACAAGTTGCCACTGGAGTCCTCTTCCCCTCCTCCATGATGACATCACGGAGCTGGTGGATGTTAGAGACCTTGCGCTCCTCCACCTTCTGTTTGAGGATGCCCCACAGATGATCAATAGGGTTTCAATCTGGAGACATGCTTGGCCAGTCCATCACCTTTACTTCTTTAGCAAGGCAGTGGTCGTCTTGGAGGTGTATTTGGGGTCGTTATCATGTTGGAATACTGCCCTGTAGCCCAGTCTCTGAAGGGAGGGGATCATACTCTGCTTCAGTATGTCACAGTACATGTTGGCATTCATGGTTCCCTCAATGATCTGTAGCTCCCCAGTGCCGGCAGCACTCATGCAGCCCCAGACCATGACACTCCCACCACCATGTTTGACTGTAGGCAAGACACACTTGTCTTTGTCCTCCTCACCTGGTTGCCCCCACACACACATGTCACCATCTGACACCAAATAAGTTTATCTTGGTCTCATCAGACCACAGGACATGGTTACAGTAATCCATGTCCTTAGTCTGCTTGTCTTCAGCAAACTGTTTGCGGGTTTTCTTGTGCATCATCTTTAGAAGAGGCTTCCTTTTGGGACAACAGCCATGCAGACCAATTTCATGCAATGTGCGGCGTATGGTCTGAGTACTGACAGGCTGACCCCCCACCCCCTTCAACCTCTGCAGCAATGCTGGCAGCACTCATACGTCTATTTCCCAAAGACAACCTCTGGATATGACGCTGAGCACGTGACCTCAACTTCTTTGGTCAGCTATGGCGAGGCCTGTTCTGAGTGAAACCTGTCCTGTTATACCGCTGTATGGTCTTGGCCATCTTTCTGAAGCTCAGTTTCAGAGTCTTGGCAATTTTCTTATAGCCTAGGCCATCTTTATGTAGAGCAACAATTTTTCTGAATTTTTTCAGATCCTCAGAAAGTTCTTTTCCATAAGGTGCCATGTTGAACTTCCAGTGACCCGTATGAGAGGGTGAGAGCGATAACACCAAATTTAACACATCTGCTCCCCATTCACACCCGAGACCTTGTAACACTAACGGGTCACATGACCCCGGGGAGGGAAAATGGCCAATTGGGCCCAATTTGGAATTTGGACATTTTCACTTAGGGGTGTACTCACTTTTGTTGCCAGCGGTTTAGACATTAATGGCTGTGTGTTGAGTTATTTTGAGGGGACAGCAAATTTACACTGTTATACAAGCTGTACACTCACTACTTTACATTCTAGACAAGTGTTACTTCTTCAGTATTGTCACATGAAAAGATAGAAGAAAATATTTACAAAAATGTGAGAGGTGTACTCACTTTTGTGAGATACTATATATAATCAGTGGTGATGAAACTATGTAACCTATTAAGTATAAAAGCATAATAAATAGGAGCAATTAAGTACTAAAAGTTCATATGATATTTTCGATGATTGACTGAAGTGAATTCAGAAACATCAGTACATCAATGGTGCAAACAAAATCAATGGTGCAAAGAATCCAAAGTTCTTGTGCTCTAAACCACCAGCTTCACAGGATGCTCACCTCACATCTGAGCTAAATCAGCAGTGTTCCCCTCTGGGGATAATAGAGATGACTGGTGTGGCACTGATCATCAACCTCCTTCCTCCAAGAAACCTGATCCTATGGGACGTATGTCTCGATTGTCTTGCCAAATAGGATAAGAATGTAAAAGAAGTAAGGCAAAATCTAGTGCTCTCCGTTTAAAAAGTTTATTCTCATAAAAAAAAAGGGTAATAATAAAACTCACAAGGATGGCACTATAAGCTGCAAACACATTCAGACACAAAAGGTCTCGAGATGGCGGTGATGTGACGTCAGTACGCAAGCTCTGCCCCCCTAGACGCGTGTCGTCTGCTTATTGACTTCTTCAGGAGGTTACATAGATTCATCACCACTGATTATATAATTGTAATGATAGCGCAGCACTATTTATGTTTTTTTGTATTTAAGTGAAATCAGAGCACTTGTTAGTGAAAGCAGCTATTTTCATTATTAATTGCATATATTTATTTTATTATTATTTCAGATTGCGCAGATTGATATCTATTTCACAAACATACATGAACCCACTCCTAACCACTGCACCAACATACATGACCCCCCACTCTCTAGCACTGTAAATGGCCCCATTATCACCACTGCACCAACTTAGGCTATCCACTCCCTACCATTCCACCAACATGCACGACTCCCACTATCCATCAGTTCACCAACATGCACGACCCCACTATCCATCAGTGCACCAAAATGCATGACCCCACTATCCATCAGTGCACCAACATGCATGACCCCACTATCCATCAGTGCACCAACATGCATGACCCCACTATCCATCAGTGCACCAACATGCATGACCCCACAAATTCAGCCACCTGTCCCCTTTAACACGCTTCCTTGTCTTTCAATACCCTGACAATGCAGAAATGTTGAAAGTACAATATGAAGTGTGGGCTAAAGGAAATACTTCTTGTTTCCCATTTCAACCAATCAGTTTGCTGGTTCAATATTAAACACAGGCTTTTAAAATGACAGCTGAAAGCTGATTGCTTGCTTTGGTCAGCAATAAATGAGCTGTTTAGCATGGTTTATATACATCAGTGATTTAACTTAAATGTACCTTTAGTCTCTGTCAGTTCCTAGCAGAGACAGGGCTTAGGAAAGTTATTGTCTTCTTACGCGTCAAGAAACTTGAAAAGCATCATCCGGTCTGCAGTTAGCAGGTCTCTTCTGCATTAAAAATCCTGTCTGTTCACCCATTTTCATTTTGGAGCCTAAAGTTTCACTTTAACCACTTTCAGCCCCGGACCATTTTGCTGGCTTAAGACCTGACCACTTTTTGCGATTCGGCGCTGCGTCGCTTTAACTGACAATTGCGCGGTCGTGCGACGTGGCTCCCAAACAAAATTGACGTCCTTTTTTCCCCACAGATAGAGCTTTCTTTTGGTGGTATTTGATCACCCCTGTGTTTTTTATTTTTTGCGCTATAAACAAAAATAGAGCGACAATTTTGAAAAAAACTCATTATTTTTTACTTTTTGTTATAATAAATATCCCCCAAAAATATATATAAAAAAATAAATTTTCCCTCAGTTTAGGCCGATACGTGTTCTACATATTTTTGGTAAAAAAATTGCAATAAGCGATTGTTGATTGGTTTGCGCAAAAGTTATAGCGTTTACAAAATAGGGGATAGTTTTATGGCATTTTTATTAATATTTTTTTTTTTTTACTAGTAATGGCGGCGATCAGCGATTTTTATTGTGACTGCGACATTATGGCGGACACATCGGACATTTTTGACACATTTTTGGGACCATTGTCATTTATACAGCAATCACTGCTATATAAATGTTTACAACCGCATCTCCTTGTTCAGCCGCCCCCGTGAGACGATCGCGGGTATCCGCAATCAGTGCTAAACAAATGCACTGATTCCTGTGTAAATGACACTGGCAGTGAAGGGGTTAACCAGGGGGTGGCAGTGTAGGGGTTAAGTGTTCCTAGGGGCGTGTTACTAACTGTTGGGGGCTGGGCTTTGTTTTAGTGAACACTGATCTCTGCTCCAATCACATGGAGCAGAGATCAGCGTCACTTGTTGCTAGGCAGAACGGGGAGATGCTGTTTACAACCGCATCTCCTTGTTCAGCCGCCCCGTGAGACGATCGCGGGTATCCCCACGGCGATCGAGTCCGCGGGACCCGCGACCGGACTCACGGGGGTCCCGACCGGCAAGGGCCGATGTCAGGGCGGCATTTAAAACTGGACGTACCTGTACGCCAATATGCCTGCCCATGTCATTCTGCCGATGTACGTTGGCGTGCGCCGGTCGGGAACTGGTTAAGGAGATAAGCTGCCCGTGTATGGTGCCAAGTCAGCAGGTGACCATACTGTCCAGACAGATTGGGTCTAAAGCCCCAGTGTTTCCTTCAGATTTACCAAAACCATATAATATGAGGTCAAACCTTAGGGGTTTCAATGTGTATGCAATCAGGCAGGACCTTCACTACATGGTTTTGGTAAAGCTGAAGGAAAAACTCAGCAGAAAAACTGATAGTGTGTATGGGGCTTAACGAGTCAATGCATAAAGTGGCATTTGAAACAGAACATTAAGTACTTGGCGGAATACCCATGAACACAGTGTTAACATTCAAACTTCATGCAAATAGTGTCAACCCATACGACCTTCCAGTGCTGGGACAAGGTCGCACAGCGCCCAGGGCAAAGATGCCAAACAGCGACCCCACCCCCGTTCATGATGTACAAGCTTAGAAGATCCTGCACCCAGTAAACCATAGCGCTCAGGGCATCCGTCCCCTCTTGCCCACACTTTGTCCCGGCCCTGCGAACTTCAACTTTGCAACAAATATACCTTTTTTTTAGACTTCCTGACGGATAATATTCAAGTGGTTATTATAGAATAAAAAATCCAGCAACAAGACCAGTATAACTGAGCCAACCGTTCCTGACTTGTTAAATGTAGCTGCAATGTGTTCTGCCGTGTAACCTTTACTGGTTTACTATCTATCTTTCCACTTAGGAAAGCTGTAGGCAGACGTTCTATTCTGTGCTTTTCTGCCGGGAGAGATCTTCTGGAAGGAGTTTCAGCACCTGTGATGGTGGAGAGCTCCATGAATGGGATCCGTCATCTGGACAGCTGCTGCCTTTCAGAGTCTCAGAAATAAGGTGGTGGAGCAAAATCAATAAAAAATTCCAGAGATGACATTCTGATCGTCTGTGAGCCGTCTGTCCGACACTGGCCTAAAAATGTCCAAAAATGGAGTCACTTTGAGATATGACCGACCACGGATCTGTATTAATGAGTCAGGGATGAGACCCCCCCCCCCCAGGGGTGATAATAGTGTCTTCTCCAATAAGACCTGACACTGAGAGAACAAAGGGGCCTTCTATCTATCTATCTATCTATCTATCTATCTATCTATCTATCTATCTATCTATCTATCTATCTATCTATCTATCTATCTATCTCTCTATCTATCCATCCATCCATCCATCCATCTATCTATCTATCTTCTATTCTACTAACTATCTATTTATCTATCTATCTATCTCTCATAAAAACATAGAAGAGTGACAGCAGAGAAATACTAAGTAGTCCAGTCTATTCCATTATATATATATATATATACGTTTGTCCCAAGCATATAAAAGATTATTAGATCTATCTATCTATCTATCTATCTATCTATCTATCTATCTATCTATCTATCTATCTATCTATCTATCTAGCTATCTAGCTATCTATCTATCTATCTATCTACCAATAATTTTGCATCTATGTGTTCTATTGGTCTTTAATCCAATTCATTAATAATGTAATAATATTTTTCCAAAACATCCTCCTTTCTCACTTTTCGGAGTGAATGTCGTCATCCTGTTTTTCTCCCTGTCCCCCCCCCCCCCACTTCAAATAGTAAGGGGATGCACTTAATGTCACCTTTGACGTTGATCTCTCCCATTTTTTCCATTTGCTTTTGGAAAAGGATTAGGCTGTCCCCTCCCCCCTCCTCAGTATAAATACTTGTAGCTGGCAGCAGGGTGACAGTAAGCACCCAGTGACACCAGCACTCAGGACCAGCAGCATCCAGCGAGCACCTACCCCTCCAGAGCCCAGCGGAGAGAGGCATGTACACCCGCCGCGCCGAGAGACCCCGGAGAGTCAAGTCCTTTGACTCCATGAACACCAACTTTGATGACAACCATATGAACAATGAGGTAGGTGGACTCCTTTCTTCTATCCGTGCCTTCATGGAACTCATTCTTCAATATAGATGGTTTTATTTTTTGTGATAAGTGGTAATAGATGGGATGGATATATACTTTTTTTTTTTTTGCTGTGCTATCTATCTATCTATCTATCTATCTATCTATCTATCTATCTATCTATCTATCTATCTATCTATCTATCTATCTATTTATCTATCTCTAGCTACCCCTTCATCTATTCATTGCCTATAGATAATTCAGATTCAGAATACTTTAATAATCACAAGGGAACTTAATAATAATTAGATGGAATATAGAAATTCATATTTCATCTATCTATCTATCTATCTATCTATCTATCTATCTATCTATCTATCTATCTATCTATCCGACTATCTATGTATCTATCTATTTATCTCCCTTCATCTATTAATTACTTATAGATAATTAATATTCAGAATACTTTATTAATCCTAAGGGAAATTATTAGTAGATAGATAGAATATAGACATGCATATTTCTGTATCTAGCCTACTATCTATCTATCTATTGATCTATCTATCTGTCTATCTATTTATCTATCTATCTCTATCCACCCCTTCATCTATTCATTGCCTATAGATAATTCAGATTCAGAAAACTTTATTAATCGCAAGGGAACTTAATAATAATTGGATGGAATATAGAAATTCATCTATCTATCTATCTATCTATCTATCTATCTATCTATCTATCTATCCGACTATCTATGTATCTATCTATTTATCTCCCTTCATCTATTAATTACCTATAGATAATTCATATTCAGAATACTTTATTAATCCTAAGGGAAATAATTAGTAGATAGAATATAGGCACACATATTTCTGTATCTATCTATCTATCTATCTATCTATCTATCTATCTATCTATCTATCTATCTATCTATCTACCCCTTCATCTATTCATTGCCTATAGATAATTCAGATTCAGAATACTTTATTAATCGCAAGGGAACTTAATAATAATTAGATGGAATATAGAAATTCATATTTCATCTATCTATCTATCTATCTATCTATCTATCTATCTATCTATCTATCTATCTATCTATCTATCTATCTATCTATCTCTCTATCTATCTCCCTTCATCTATTAATTACTTATAGATAATTCATATTCAGAATACTTTATTTATCCTAAGGGAAATTATTAGTAGATAGAATATAGGCACACATATTTCTGTATCTAGCCTACTATCTATCTATCTATCTATCTATCTATCTATAAATATATTTATAGATGTATCTATTGATACACAAGTCAATTAAATATGAATTATTAAATAATGCAAAAAATGCAACAAAGTAAACATGTAGAAGGTGAAATTATTATGATCCATAATGAACACAGGTTAAGTTCCATATACAATTCCATATACCTAAAAAATAAATATTTAACCATTTATGAACTGCTGCACAGATTTACTAAGGCAGAATGAGGAGCAATTCTGATGCAATGGTAAAGCACTGTGCTGTAACCGATTAGCAACCTGAATTCCTCAGTCTGGTGCAGTCACAAGAATGAAAAATTGCCAATTGGTTGCTTTGGGTTTTTGCAATAGGCTGAAGATGTATGGCAGGGGTAGGCAACCCTGGCACTTCAGCTGTTATAAAACTACAAATCCCATTATGCATCTGCCTCTGGGCAGCATCATGTCTGCGGCTGTCATTCTTGCAACGTCTCATTGGATTTGTAGTTTCACCACAGCTGGCGGTCCAAGGTCGCCTAACCATGCTGTATTGCACAATAAGCCAGTATGTGGCTTGATGTGGATTTCAAAGGACAGATTGGGGTTGATCTACTAAAGCTGGAGAGTGCAAAATCTGGTGCAGCTCTGCATGATAACCAATCAGCTTCCAGTTTTTTATTTTTTATTTTTTATTATTGTCGAAGCTGAATAGAACAAGCTTGCACTCTCCAGTTTTAGAAAATCAATCCCACATCTGGATAATTTAGGTGAGTGTTTCCCGACCTTATTAAAGCATTAATCCCTTTACAGAGCCCCCCCCCCCCCTTTTGCAATGGGTCACCCCATCCCAAGTGGTCCTTCATAAGCAATATTTTATTGGTTGCTTCCCGCTGAGGTGATATAGCATTCCGGAGAGTGGATGGTAGAATAAATCGCCCCTTCTCTTATATCTCTCGGGGGTTGATGGTGGTGGGAGCCTTGTTCCTCTAATCCCAGAAGACTCTTCCACTTCCATTATGAGAGGGGATAATGGAGAATGTAGAGGGAACATTGTGGCTACCATGGGAGAAGTGTGACTCCAATGTGGGAGTAGAAACATTCAATGTGGTCGTGAGCTCTGTCTAAAAGGGGCCCTACCAGAATGTATTCATAACCAAGTACCCCTTTGGGTAGAGTAAACACATCAGTACTGAAAATGTAATTCTATTCAGTATACTCTAAAGAAGACCTCCCAACCATCCACCAAAGTTGTAATTTAGGCACTACAATTAATGTTAGTACATTACAAGACATACTTACAAACAGGGATGAACCTGGGTTTGGTCCAAACTGGATTGGCCCAAGCTCATTGGTACGGCACACTGACAGCTGCTTGATGGGTTCAGACCGTACTCAAGCTCATCCCTACTACTAACATTTAGTGTAGAACCTCAACTAGAATTCTGGAAGATTGTTGGAAGGTCCTCTTTAGGACATACATATATATATATATATCTCAAGTTTTGTGCTAAAATATAACCGATTGTACATAAATATCAAAAAATCGAAAGAAATAGTGTCCATGTGATGTCAAGCAAATGTCCTCGGTGTTTAACACATTATTTACATCTTGCCAAGCATCAAACTGACAATGAAGTGAGCAACAAGTGATAGGTGAAACGTCTTCAAACCATCCTCAAGCACCGATCTGTAAACCTTCACCAAGTACCAAACAAAGAGTCTTACTGCAATAAACTGACCCTCTAAAACAGAGAAGTCAACATTCGCTTAAAATCATTAGGAACATCCAGCAGTAAGCGGAAGGTGTTACACGGGGAGACAAAACGGAAGAGCCAGGCGCTCCACTTAGTGTAAAACCATTTTCAAATTTAATTAAAAACAAAGATAGCCTACTCTCAGAAGAATATATACTCAACAGCTCTGTAAAAATAAATCCTGTGATAAAACATGAACCGTTTCCTGGTTCCATAATGTGTGGTGACATCATAAGTGTCGGCTCCGACCAACGCATTTCGTCACATCTTATGTCATTGGGGGCTTGTCTCCTATTTGGGTTACTCACGATCCTCTCTACTTACAAGTTCTATGAACTCCACCAGTATCTTGCTTACAGCTGAAGATTACTCCTCTCTAGCTCCTCCCATACCTCAATTTTTCATCTTGGAGTATTGGGAGCTGTCACTTCTGCTCTTTCACAGTTGGCTCCCTGACACTGCACTACTAGATCTTGCAAATGCGCATGTGGAGATCTAGCTGGCTGCCATTTTATTTACCTATTGTCTTTCTATCTGCAGCATCAGAGGATGGGTATGATGCAATAAGTACACAAGCTATAGCAAGAACAGGTAAATCCCACAGTAGATCAGCGTTATTGTCTACTCTACAGCCTTCTGGTATATATTATGTGAATATCCCATTGGCAGTATGATTAAATCCTGCCTAGGCAAGAAAGAAGGAAGTAGTACAGTGGAAGGGCCTAAAAATATTTATAAAGGAAAACCGTTTCAATTCTAGATTTTATTTCCATATGGCGGGAGGGGGAAGGCAGTGTGTAGGTGAGGATGCAATGAGCTAAAGTTATAAAAAAAAAGAGGTGTAATGGTCCACTTTACAGGTTCTAAATTCAAAGAACACCTGTAACTAGAGATGTACTGTATAACGGCTTCCATTGTTGACCTGTCCTTCTGAAGATGGCAGTTTTCTGGCTGTCATGCTAACCCAATGGCTTCTACTGAGTCCTTCACCTGAAACAAGTTTGCTGATGAGGTGTTCTGCTTCAAAATCTATGTCAAGCCAAAAACGTTTTTTTCTACTTTTGGATAGAGTGGCAAAGGGTTAGAACCTTTGTTGGGATTTCAGTGCTACCCAAGGCTCCACTAGAGAGATTTACCCTCACTTCCTGTCCCGTTGACAGCAGTTTCACTGGAAAATCTGCCACAGAAACAGGCAGATAGAAAAAGAGGTGGGGACAAGCAAAAGGTGATAGCCAGTGTTGTGGATGACCAGAATCATTAATTAAAATGAAACACTTTGATGAGACATATACCAAAGCACCCCCAAAAGGCGAGGGGTCCTGATGAAGATCTCAAATATGTAAGAAGCAGTGAGGGCTTCACATCAATGATCATAGATCCAAAATTAATTTTTATTGACTAATTAGTAGAATAAGCGAGCCGACTCGTTTCGTGTTCAAACGCTCCCCCTTTATCAGGGTTTCCTCTTTGACATGACAACACAGTGTATTCTGTGAATTCTAAACCACGTATACTAAAACGTTGTCAATGGGTCAGAATATGAGGGGAAATCTCTCTAATGCCGCGTACGCACCATCAGATTGTCCGGCATACTTAGTCCGCCGAAACGCATTTCAGCGGACAATTCGATCGTGTGTGGGCTTCAGCAGACTTTTCCAGCGTAAAGTCCGGCAGACTTAGAAAGTATTTTTGCACTCCAATCTTTCCGCCGTACTTGGGTTTCAGCGCACAATACGTTAGTCAGTATGCTAGTCCGGTGGACTAAGAATGACGCATGCTCAGAAGCAAGTACGAAAAAGGAAGCTATTGGCTACTGGCTATTGAACTTCCTTTTTCTAGTCCCGTCGTATGTGCTGTACGTCATCGCACTAGCAAACGCCGGACTTTCTGTGTGTCCATGTGTGGCCAAGTCCGTTCGGTAGAAAGTCCGCCGGACAATTCGCTCGTGTGTACGCGGCATAATGCCACGTACACACGATCGGAATTCTCATTGGAAAACCTCTGATGGTTTTCCCATCGGAATTCCACTCAAACTGTCTTGCCTAAACGTGGTCACACCAAATTCCGACTGCCAACAACGCGGTGACGTACAAAACGTACGACGGGACTAGAGAAAGGAAGTTCAATACCCAGTAGCCAATAGCTTCCATCTCGTAGTTGAATCTGAGCATGCGTGAGTCGGAATTGCATACACACAATCGGAATTTACGTTAGAAACTTTTTCCATCTGGAAAATTGAGAACCTGCTATCAAATTTTTTCTAGCCAGCTAAATTCTGATGGAGCATACACACGGTCGCATTTTCCGATGAAAAGCGCTCATTGGTCTTTTGCTGGCCAAAATCCATTGCCATCCGCTCTACAGGTCGCAAGCCCAGAATAGCTGCAAAAACCTGACCGGGTTCTCCATCCTTCCTTATCCATCCAAAACGAAAAAAAAAGTTTTGGCTGGATATACACTTTAACTCTGACTTTTTAAATATTTGGTCCATGTCCGGGACCCAGAAAGTACAGAAGGCAGGGGCATCATGTTCTTCTAATACAGGCTTCCTATAAAACAATGGTCCTTCATATTATTATAATATTCTAATGTAGATGCCCAACCTGTCTACACCATTTACCGGGTCTCATTGCCATTCAACTGGAGACCCAAAAGGTGGCAAACTTTCCAAAAAGTACTAGAATAGCAGCTCAACCCATAAGTTTTTTGTTTTTTTTTAATAGCTCAAATATTTTTGAATTTAATCTAAATGGATGGTTCTTTAATCTCAGAACATAATTTTGTAAGATCATCTAGTACAGTGATGGTGAACCTAAGGCACGCAGGGCCCTCTCTGTGGGCACGCAGAAGCTCCGGGCACACAAATGCTCCCCACACTTCACAAGGAGGATAAAGTGCCCAGTGTCCCCGCGCTGTCCCGGCACAGTCTACCTCCTCTGGATCACATGCACAGCACTTTGGCTCAGCAGACAACTCTTTGGAGAAAGTGCTGTGGGACCGACTCACAGGATGGCCAATCACCTCCCTCGGCCAGGGAATGAACAACCAATTGACTGGTGCGGAAGGAGAAAGGGGCGTTTGTTTGCCTGTGTGCAGCCACTTGGTTCCATTGGTGAGCAAGCCCAAAGATGAGGCCAGAGCGGCCGGTGATGAGCCGTGCCACATGCAGGGGCGTTGCTAGGTGGCAAAAAAAACAGGGGCTTCGGCCCGGAGTCTGAGCCCAGCACCAGGGGGGGGGGGTGGTGTGTGTTACCTACCTGATGCGCATTGACCTACCTGGCATACAGAAAAAGGATTGAATAGATGAGTTGATCAAAAACGAGGTGGTACCACATCCCAAAATATACGTTTTAAAGATAGAAGGAAAGGAATGAAGGGGCTGGAGGGTAACCAACCCCCGGGACTTTTAAACGGTACCTGTTATAAAGGCAGAGCAGTCACATGCCAACAATAGAATGAATAAAGTTTTATTTTAAAGCACAAATGCATGTTAAAAAACATTATTAGAAAGAAATGTGAACACACATATCAGATACTGAAGTACAAAACTGGTACAAAATCACAGATATCCATACATGTTACCAATTTGTACAAAGAAATGCTGTATTTTTCTTAACATGTTTCGCTCTCTTGAGTTTACTCAGGATGTTGCAGCGTTTAACATTAAAAACTGAAAAATAAAATAACAAAGTAAATAAATTGCCAATAACCCTACCTGGCATACACTTACCATTACACTCACCTACCTGACATACACTGACCTACCTGACCCAGGCTGACCATTACATTCACCTACCTGACATACACTGACCATTGCACTCACCTACCTGACATACACTGACCATTACACTGACCTACCTGACATACCTGACACACACTGACCTACCTGACCCACGCTGACCAACCTACAATACATAATACATAACATGCGCTCGAAGTTTACATTGTGATGGAGATGTGCCATCTGCTGCATGGCGATGGTTGGCACTTTGAAATAAGTTGGTTTTTATGTTGCAGTTTGGGCGCTCGGGCTCAAAAAGGTTCGCCATCACTGATCTAGTAAGAAGAACGCGTAACTTGGGCTGGATCTCCGACCCGCCTTCCGCCAGGGCTAGAACATTTTCTCACCAGACTGCCTTGGGATTATGGGTGATCGTGTCTGCAGACGGGCTAAGAAGGTTACGGCAGTTCATCTGCTGCTCTGCAGTCCTGCTGCTTCTCCAGCTTGAGTTTAAAGCTTTTTCCTCCACCTTACCTGCAAACATATTAAGCAGGAAAATCATTAACTCCTATACATAGTATTTATGACCTTCCTTTATTATTCTGGAGAACTGTAGCAACGTCCAGGTGTAAGATCAGGTCTACACTAAGATGTGTGTTAAGTAAACAGATACTGCAGCTGCAATACATGTTTCATCTATAGTTGGGTGTTGCGGGTGCCCCCCCCCCCCCCCGATCTAACCATACCTTATCTATATATTGCCGATATCCGAGCCTAAATATCTTATTTCTGTGTAATGCACATCAGTGATCAGACCCGATCTGAAGCTCCTCACCAACTTGTCCCATTGGCTTCTATTTAACGTATGGTAGTATTTAAGGTATACTTCTCTTTAAATATGTCAAGTGTTTGCGCATGTTGTAGAATTTTTCTAAGTATCTGATGTACTAGATGCAGGTGAACAATTTTTAGTTTTTTTCGGCATTTGCTAGATATCTGATTAAGTATATAAAAGATTGCCAACGGCTCATTGGCAATGCCAGTTGGGTTTCCAGATTTTTAGGCGCAGTGGTTGCAACATCAAAAAATTATATTATTTTGCACATTACTGGACCTATAATCTGCAGCTGATCTTATAAAGTCACAATGGTTGTCATAACTTTGTGAATATGAATGAAATGTTGGTAGGTAGCTGTAGGTACAGTTAATAGTCAAGAATCCTTGTTTAGTGTGTATGAAGTATAGCAGAAATTGCAGACGGGCCTATTTATGAAACATTTGTTGCACGAATGTGAGGAGCATTATTGCAAGCTGCACAAAATGTCACCGTAATTTTTCTAAGAGATTAATTCTTGTATCATTGGCTCCACCTAGTGGTATATTTTCTCATGGAGGCAGTTCAGAAAACAATATATATATTTTAGCCACTAGATGGAGCTGACAATACAGGCATTAAGCCCTTAAAAAAAGGACATTTCGTTCAATTTGCATGTGTATTTAAACCCAAAATCTTTATTTATATTTTGAGTATATTTGCCATTGCATTACACTTTATACAGTTTTCTTAAACAAATACTTTTAGCTGAATCTATTGTTTTTATTCTGAATCTGACAAGTTTTTTGGGGGATCCTGCCAGTAACAGCACTTTGTTTTTTTTTTTTACTGTTATAGACTGACAAATCTATCCATTTATAAAACATTCATTGTACGAATGCCTCAGCATTGGCACAGCCCTCGTGAATAATCTCCATGATGTGCCTAATATGTGTGTTTCCTATGATTGTCAGCTCCATCTAGTGGTCATAATTCAGTACGTTCCCTGAAATACCTCAATAAGGAAAATACTGCATTATGGCCACTAGATGGCGCTGGTGATTATAAGAAATACACATATTAGACACATTACAGGGATTATTTGCAATGGCTGTGAAAATGCTGCTTTTTATAAAATAGACCCCCAAGTCACTACCTCTCAATTAGCCGCAACATTGGCAGGATACTGTGCAAGCTCTTTCAATTGGACATTTTTGCTACCTATCAAGTCTATCATATAGACAGAGAGGTGGCCATTTGAAGGAGCTGGCATGACAGGCTGACAACCTTGCTGACTTAATGTTGTCAGCCTGCAATTGGAAGGGATGTTACCAGCAGGAGCTCCAAGTATGAAACTTTGCAACAGACAAACAAAATAAATATTTGCTTAAAACAATTGTATACAGTGAGATGGGATGCCAAACATACTGAAAAATACATTTGGGGTTTACATACACTTCAAGCGGCATATTTATATACCAGTGAACATGACTTTCACCAAACATTTACTGAAGGTGAATGTTTGGTGGATGTCTGATTAATTGCTTTATTTACTATGCCTTTTTAAGTGATAGTGTCAGTTGAGTTCCCAGATATTTGGGTGGAGGTGTAAGCTAATTTTTTCAAATATATGTCTCATTCTACAAAGTTTGACACATGGACAAGGATCTCTGTTTTTAATAACATGACTGTCATTTTTATTCTCATGGGACTGAACATTTCTGTCATTTTTTATTCTCATTGGACTGAAAATAACTGTCATTTTTATTCTCATTGGACTGAAAATATCTGTCATTTTTATTCTCATTGGCCTGAAAATATCTGTAATTTCTATTCTCATTAGACTGAAAATATCTGTTTTTTTTTGTTATTTCTAATATGTTTATTTCATATTCAAATATTTTAATAAGTCGAGTATGACAATAGCCATCACATGTAGCATAAAAGCCAAAATAAATAGGAAATGCTTCCACGCAGGGAGTGGTACATTAACAAGGGCCATTAACATGTCAAAACAAAGGATAACTGTACACAATAGGCCAATCAACTTATGGCCAAAAATCAAGTCTGTCAAATGATGGCTTTTAGCAGCCTGATAGCTAAAGTCATGGTAGAAAAAGATAAGAAGCTGCAGTTCGGCTGACGCACCCCAGCCATGACCTGAGAGAAAACTAAGACCAAGCTAAGGCAGGCCATATATGGGCCGAATTTCGAAAAAAAATTATTTCGAAGATCTTATCTAAGAATTTGTATTCTCATTGGACTGAAAATAACTGTAATTTTTATTCTAATTGGACTGAAAATACCGGTCATTTTTATTCAAGTTGGACTGAAAATACCGGTCATTTTTATTCTCATTGGACTGAAAATAACCGTTATTTTTATTCTCATTAGACTGAAAATAACAGTCATTTTTATGCTCATTAGACTGAAAATAACAGTCATTTTTATGCTCATTAGACTGAAAATAACAGTCACTTTTATTCTCATTGGACTGAAAATATCTGTCATTTTATTCTCATTGGACTGAAAATAACTGTCATTTTTATTCCCATTAGACCGAAAAACTTATTTTTTGTTTTGTTATTTCTATTTTGTTCATTTCATATTCAAATTTATTTCATATTTTAATAAATCGAGTATGACAAAAGCCATCACATGTAACATAACAGCCATCATAAATAGGAAATGCTTCCATGCAGGGAGTGGTACATTAACAAGGGCGATTAACATGTCAAAACCAATGACAACTGTACACAATAGGCCAATCAACGTATGGACAAAAATAGTCTGTCAAATGATGGCTTTTAGTAGCCTGATAGCTAAATTAAAGGTAGAAAAAGATAAGAAGCTGCAGTTCGGGTGCCACACCCCAGCCATGGCCCGAGAGAAAACTAGGACTAAGCTAAGGCTAAAGAATGTTCTTTCGAAGATCTCACCATTAGTGGGCTGCAGCAACAGCTGATTTTCGTGTGACAATCAAGTTTGAGTAATCGGACATGTTGGAAATTTTTTTGAAAAACAAATGATTTTCTATTCAATGATGGGAGAATTGTGCTCAAAAAAGAAATGCGCATGTGCAAGAAAAGAAACTTCCCGGAAAGAAAAAAGTTTCCCAGCCACGAAAATTCTTTTCTGTAGCAACAGGAGGTGAAATTGAAGGCTTGGTTGGCTGAATTTCAAAATCAATGGTAGCGCCAGTGGATCACAAAACGCACAAAATTTCTGATTTTCAAAAGAAAATTCTTTATAAATTCAATCATGTATGGCCAGTCTGAGATCCCCTACACACTATTTAGATTTTCTGCAGATTTTGTCTTCAGATTTACCAAAACCATGTACTGCAAGGGCCTGCCGGATCGCATACAAATTAAAACGCTTAATGTTTGACCTCATATTATATGGTTTTGGTAAATCTGAAGGAAAGAATGGGGCTTAAGTCAGTGAAATACCCAGTAATGTACAGATAAACAAGAGAAAAAGGTAGAGAATATTTGTCACTTTTTATTCTCATTTGACTGAAAATAACTGTAATTTTTAGTCTCATTGGACTAAAAATAACTGTCATTTTGATTCTCTTTGGACTGAAAATAACGGTCATTTTTATTCTCATTAGACTGAAAATATCTGTCATTTTTATTCCCATTGGACTGAAAATATCTGTCATTTTATTCTCATTGGACTGAAAATAACTGTAATTTTTATTCTCATTGGACTAAAAATAACGGTCATTTTTATTCTCTTTGAACTGAAAATAACAGTCATTTTTATTCTCTTTGGACTGTAAATAACGGTCATTTTTTGGACTGTAAATAACGGTCATTTTTATTGTCTTTGGGCTGAAAATAACGGTCATTTTTATAAACAAAGAATGATCCTTATCTTGATATGTCCGCTTTGTGAAGCCTACAAGCTCTGTACTGTAAACTCTGAAGGTATGACACAAGTGTTTGAATAATAAGGGATAAGGTCAGTAATGTAGATAGCCGGCTGTATAGTCAATAAGGATGTTGTTTTTAGTAGCGATGATGTCATAGTCAGCTCCTTCACCTTTTCTTTTAGTTCAACAAATCAAATTATATGAAGATTGAAGACAACAAGGAAAATAATGACAGCGTGGCTGAAAAGGGACGGGCGTCCGTCATCTTCTCTCTGAAGAATGAAGTCGGTGGACTTGTGAAGGCACTTAAACTTTTTCAGGTACGGTCATCCCAGGAACTTCCTAATGGTTAGAAGGTAATATAAAGTGCTAGCTCTTCAGGGGAAATCCGATTTGTATTCCTAAACGAATTAATAGGACTCCCTTCTTTTCATTGTGTATTTACTTCATAGTACTATAACTGTTACTGCAGCTGTGAAGTTCTCACTCAGGGACCACCAATCAGTGTCCTGCCCAGGAGAGGCCCAGGAGAGGCTGAACCCCAGCCAAACGGCTAAATACACTGATGAAATACACAGAGTATATAAAAATTGTTTTACCTTCCAACAGATTTGTATATCTATCCATCCAGTCCTGAGATTCACACTTCTCTGCTGCACAGCATAGCCCTGTCTTGCGGGGTAGGAGACCTGATTTTTCTCAGTTGCAGTTAAATGGGTGGGCAGGCTCTTGCCATAGAAGCATACTTTATGGCATACTTATCCTTCAGTATGCCCTCCTCCAGCAATGCAATAGACGAGCAATTCGTTTAGTTTCAAATTTGTTCTTTTTAACAAATTTCAACAAATTTGTTCATTCGGAAATATCCGAATGAATGAAAACCCGTCTAACGAATTTTTAGGAATATTTGTAAATTTGAGTATTCAAAAATTTGTAAATTTTAAAAATTTGTAAATTAAATTCAAAAATCTGAAATAATAACTAACTAATAATAACTATTACTAACTATTTATATATTTATATATTTATATTTTTTCTTTTCTTTCATTTTTTTTTTTTCGTTTTTCAGGTCATTCGTTATGATCGCAAATTCGAAAATTTGTAAATTCGAAAATCTGAAAATAAGAAAAAAAATATATAAAAATTTTCAGGTTGTTCCCAGAAAAGTAATAGAGGGAACATTTTTCAATGGGCACACAAGTTCTGGTGACCTGGGGGGGGGGGGGGGGGGGGGGCTCCAAGGATTTTCCTTAATTTGCAGGGATTTCCTATCACTTCCTGTTTTGGCTATAGAACAGGAAGTGAAGGTGAATCCCCCCCAAATGGGAGGAACATGGCTTAAAAAAAAAAAAAAAAAAAACCTTACACTATCAAAAAAAGAAAAAAGTTTTTCCTATAGTTCTACCTGAATCTTTCCATGTTTTGGCTTTATATAAAACTAGAGAGGTTGCCTAAAGGGAAAAAGTATTCACCAACTTTTTACTAGACTTTTATTTGCTATTGGGCCTTTACCATTATTTTATTTATTTATTGTTTTTTTTTTTTTATTTACTTTTCTGCTACAAATATTATCTGTACATAGATGAAGAATAATATACTTATTCAAAATATATTAATATATATATATATATATACTGTATGCCTATCTGATGCAAAGAACGCACACCTTGCTCATATTGATTGTGACCTCCTATTTATCAGGAAAAACATGTCAATCTGATCCACATTGAGTCTCGGAAGTCGAAGAGAAGGAACTCGGAATTCGAGATTTTCCTGGACTGTGACAGCAACAGAGAACAGCTGAATGAGATCATCCAACTGCTCCGGCCGCACGTCAACCTGATCACCATGAATCCGGCGGACAGCTTCTGCGTGGAGGAGGATGGTGAGCAGGCTCAGACCGGTTATCTGGCTTCCGTGGCATTTGATGGGGTGGTTCAGGAAGGGAAAATAAGGGAAAATAATGCCACACATCGCGGAATATAATTTCCCATTCGATTATTTTAATGCCAGAATTTTATGCCACTTGGGGTAGCTGAAGCTGAATTTGGTGGCAATATGAACTCTAAGGTGCTCGCAGGCACATCCTGATCTTAATGCTCCAATACACTAAGGTGCAATGATATTCTAGGCCGTTGTAAAAAAAATATATATATATATATATATATATATCACTATATTTTTGCCAGAATCAAATCAATGAAAGGGGCATGTATGCAATAGAGTAGAATGCTGCTGCATCCATATTTTTAGACCTTAATGCAGCCAAATAGTGAAAAAAATGTTTTATATAAAATTACAAAAAATGTAACATTTTTTTTATATAAAATTGCAATTAACTTTAATTTTAATGCTGTCAAATAGTGAAACATTTTTTATATACATGAAATTACAAAAAACCTGAACGTTAATGCAGCCAAATAGTGAACCTTTTTTATATATATATATATATATATATATATATATATATATATATATATATATATATATATATATATATTAAATTACAAAAAAACTTTAACTTTAATGTAGACAAATAGTGAAACCTTTTTTTTTTTTTTTTTTTTTTTTTTTTTTTTTTTATAAAATTAAAAGAAACTTCACTTTAATGCAGCCAAATAGTGAAACATTGTTTTACATAAAATTACCAAAAAACTTTTACTTTAATGTAGACAAATAGTGAAACATTCTTTTTTTTTTTTTTTTATAAAATTACAAGAAACTTCACTTTAATGCAGCCAAACAGTGAAACATTGTTTTACATAAAATTACCAAAAAATTGAACTTTAATGCAGCCAAATAGTGAAACATTTTTTTTTATATATATTAAACTACAAAAAACTTTAATGTAACCTGAAGTAATTGGTACAATAAATATTATTCGAGGGTGGTTACGGATTACATCTATTTATTGCATATGAGTATTAACTTGTCTATTCCCATAGTTAGCTAGTCTATTAAAACTCTGATAAGCACAATGATTTAAGGTTTGCTATGAAAACAAATACACTGCTTAGTAAAACAATGTCTTATTTATTTCCCAAGGAAATAGGAATATGCTAGCCTGGAAATACTATAGAGAATTATACAGAGTATATGACAAAAGAACATCAAAGATACTTATCACAATGCTTTCCTTGAGATATTGTTTCGTTGATTGGGCTCAGGATGGCAAAAAAAGGGAGCTCTCTAACTTGTTCAGCCCTTTATACTTCAAACATACACCATCCAGACCCAACCCCATTGCCATCCCATCTAGACTTTTTGATGAATCACAGTATTTATGGGGCAGTCCTCCTCAGTATATTATATTACTGTCCGTCCTGCTGTATTGGCCTCTAGGGGCAGCATTGTCCATGCCTATGTATCCTTGTCAATCTTCAATGCCTTTGATCTTTTGAACTTCTGTAGCAGGACATCCATCAATCATCTTGTCAGCTAGGGTCCCTTTCAAGCTTGCTTGCATAGCGTTATAAAAACAGACGGTCCGGAGCCAAGTTTTGTTCAGCTTTGAAGTGCAACTCGTTACATTCCAGACCTGGTAGCAACCAGAATGAACATTAGACCTTTACCCTTTAAAGCCATGGAACTGCAAGTATCAGCATGGCTGATCTTTGGGAATAGGAAACCGATATCTACCAGATCTATGACAGATCCATTTCAAACTCTGGATAATTCCATAACACTGTTACCAATAAATGCAGTAACTTTGACAGAGAAACTCCAGAAATATGACATATGCCAAATAGTGAAAAAAGATTATAAAATTGCAAGCAACTTTACTTTAATGCAGCAAAATAGTGAAACATTGTTTTACATAAAACTACCAAAAAATTGAACTTTAATGCAGCCAAATAGCGAAACTTTTTTTTATTATTAAATTACAAAAAACTTTAATGTAGCCAAATAGTGATAATTTTTTATTTTTTTATTACAATAAACTTTACTTTAATGTAGCCAAATAAAACATTTTTATATAAAATTACAAAAAACTTTATATTTTTGCCAGTGGAGACCACCCAAAAATTGGGTTTTGAATGGACAACATGTGGCCAAGTCTTTGTCAACTACATAAAGCTCTACAAGGCTCCATGGGTGAAATGTTCCCTTAGAAGTTCATGTCTCTTGCCCTCTCACAGCTCCAAGGATATAAAACCCAAAAACTAAAAATGAAATGTATTTTAGCTACTGTAAATCAGCCCTTAGAAGTGGTGACTGAATTTGTTTTCTAAGCTTTTTTTTTTCTTTATTGACACCTGGTGATCCTGCCAATAACATACTTCCTGTCCTAAGGTGACAACGTACACTCTCCATATTGCATCTCTGGAGGTGGAAGCCGTGGTTGTTACCCCAGGCTGCCTACGTGATTTGTACTACAAATGTGTCTTCCTTTTTTTATCCTTAAATACATAGGGGGCTGGGTAATTTCTTATTGTCTGTATTCCTGCTAGGCAGATTTACCATTTTTATTTGTCCTGGTGACCATTGTCACTGAGACAGAAAGTCAGGGGGATCCCACATTTTTGAGTCATCCCCATAACAAGAGGTGAGAAAATCTTACAATAAGGACACCTGTTACGGTGACAAGAATGGAAAATTCCCCTCTTTTTGTCACTTCCGATTGCATCTCTGGGACAGGATGTGAAGAGAAATTGACCCAAGGAGACACAAACCGCAAACAGACCAACTGAAAGGAATATTAACCCTTCCCTACTCTAAATATAAAGAAAAACGTTTGGACTATACAGAGCCTTTAAAACGTATTTTCCCTTTAACTTTTACAATGTTGGAGACGAAATAAAACTGTGGAAGGAAATATTAATATTGTTTCATTTTTTTTTTTTCAAGATATGGAGAGTGTCCCGTGGTTTCCCACCAAGATATCTGAATTGGACAAATGTGCAAACAGAGTTTTGATGTATGGATCTGACCTGGATGCAGATCATCCTGTAAGTATTAACAACTTCTATACTGGGTCTATTCTGGCGCTCCTCTCCTACATGTAATAATCATTTTTTTTTTTTGCTAGAAAATTACTTAGAACCCCCAAACAATATATATATATATATATATATATATATATATATATATATATATATATATATATATATATATATATATTTTTTTTTTTATCAGATACCCTAGGGAATAAAATGGCAGTTGTTGCAACTTTTTATCTTGCACGGTATTTGCGCAACAATTTTTCAAATGGGTTTTTTGGAGAAAGAAAAACAGTTTCATGATTTAAAAAATAACAAAACAGTAAAGTTAGCCCAATTTTTTGTATAATGTGAAAGATGATCTTACGCTGAGTAAATAGATACCCATGTCACTTTTTTAATTATTTTAATTTTATTTGTTACTTAATTTTTATTTTATTTTTTTTTTTTTACACATTCTTTTACATTTTTTTTGATCAATTTTATTCCTATTACAAGGAATGTAAACCTCCCTTGTAATAGGAATCGTTCGTGACAGGTCCTCTTTATGGAGAGATGCAGGGTCAATAATACCCCACATCTCTCCTCCTGGCTGGACAGCATGAGATCCGAAAAAAAATGAACGATCTCATGCTTACCAGCCGCGATCGCAGCTTTGTTTACATTCGCGACCCGAACTTGATGTCATAATGTTGCGCCCAGGCCTCAGACGATCATAGAAATGACTGGTGACCATCTGGTCACCAGAAATCTCTATGGTCGTCATCTGGCCGCAGCCGATTCTTTCTCCGGGTCCCCAATGGCACAAGAGAGCCCGGAGAAGCACCAAATGGCGGAGGGAGAGGGGAGGAGGTCCCCTCCCATTGCCTGTAAGAACGACCAATCGGTGGAACTGCCGCTATGATCATTCTTATGGTGCACAGAATCGCCGACTGAAAACAAGGATATCTGAATGATGCCTGTAGCTGCACCCATCATTCAAATATTCCCACTGAAAGTCAAAGACGTCATATGACGTCATATGACGTCCTTGGGCGGGAAGTGGTTAATAAAAAAATGTAGAACATTTTCTAGAACGTGACACAAAGCAATGATTACACTTGTTGTCATAGTATGGATTTATTTGGATATTCTGATACTACTCAGCCCAGAGGTCTATGTCCGATTATAGAGAAGCACCGGTTCGCGGCCCCATAAATATTTTTTTTAGTTTACCCCCCAATGTTACATAGTTAGTCAGGTTGAAAAAAGACACAAGTCCATCCAGTTCAACCAAAAAAAAATAAAAAATTATATTTAATAAATATCATACCAGCCCATATACCCAATTCTATACCCACAGTTGATCCAGAGGAAGGCAAAAAAAAAAACAGCAGAGCATGATCCAATTTGCTAAAGCAGGGGAAAAAATTCCTTCCTGATCCCTCGTTGTATGTATTATACAACTTTTTTAACAGATAAGCTTTTCATTTTTTTTCACGCACATTTGTATTAATTAATCTTTTTTTTTTATTTATTTTTTTATTAAAATTAGCAAAAACATTTACTATCCAGTGATGTTCTTCAATGCAGAGTTTGGAATCAAGGCAAGATATAAATTAAAATCAGTGGCTAACTCCTCCTACCAGGCACAGATTATAACTAAAATATCACTTTATGCCTAGTACAAACAATAAGAATATTAGACGAATAATCGTACGTTTTTTTTTTTGTTTTTGCATGGTAGTCTCATATCAAAAAAAAAAACAATAGGTTACTAAAGTTATGAAAATTCTCATATGCAAACAACATCACATAATCTACGTAGTACTTGTTTTGTTTTATGTGTTGCTTGAATAACTTGTTTGTATTATTTTAATGTTATTTGCAAATAAAAATAAAAAGAATCTGATTTAAAAAAAAAAGAAAATTCTCATATGACAGAATACAACTTTGGAAGTGATGTCATGTTTTGCATTGTGCTATAATATAGTCTTTCATTTCCGAGCATGCGTGGTCTTGATCACGCAATTTTTTTTTCATGCAAATACTTTACTAATTACATGAAAATCGTTCGTATTTGCTTGTCCCTTTGGATATTTTTGCATGAACTGTCCTGATTGGCTTTCGAAAGGTGTGTACTAACGATCAGATTATCGGGCAGTCGCTCAAAAAGCGTTATTTTTTCGTCCGATATTTATATCGTGTGTGCTAGGCATAAAGTTAAAGTGGACCTTCAGTAATTTTTTCATCTTTCCATCTATTAAATCTCATGCCCTTGTTGTAGTTTTAACATTGGATAGTAAAACATTTTTTTTTTCTGCCAGTAAATCCCTTATACAGCCCACTTCCTGCTTCTTGTCTGGTCATTAGCCTAGGCTTATGACATCATGCGCAGCTCTTTCTCTCTCACTCTCGTGAGAGTTTTCCAGGAAGGGAAGTGGGGCTGAGTCATAAGAGGGCTAATGAGAGCTGCAGAGCTGGAGGCGTGCCTCTGTGTGTCTGTGTAAATCCAGGAAGTGAACAGGCAGCAGCTTCAGCTGCCCACAGTTAAAATGGCTGCACCAGACTCAGTGGAGGGAGATTTCTGCAGCACATTTGGCAAGTACAGAATCACAGTACAGCAGAACCTTGGTTTACAAGTAACGCGGTTAACAAGCGCTTTGAAAGACAAGCGACTTGCTTTTTTTTTTTTTTTTTTTAATTCTGACTCAGTTTGCGAGTGTTGTCTCGCAAAACGAGCAGAATTCAAGATAATGGTGTGTGCAGTACCACATTTAGCCAGAGGTGCGGGGGTGCAGGTGACACTCGATTACGAGTACGATTCAGAGCCATTCCAAAATATTCTGAATCACTTGAAAATCCTCAGAATCACTTGAAAATACTCAGAAACACTCAGAAATACTCTGTTCCCGAGTGTTTCAGAGCCTTTCCAAAGGCATTCTGAGTTCAGCCGAGCTGTCTCCGAGTATTTCTGGCACTTCCCCCCCACCTCTGGCCACATGCGGTATTGCATGCAATAGAAGTCAATGCGGAACTATCTTCATTTCCATTGACTTCTATGGGGGAACTCGCTTTGAAATGCGAGTGCTTTGGATTACAAGCATTCTCCTGGAACGGATTATGCTTGTAAACCAAGGTTCCACTGTATATATAAAATAATATGCAAAGCGGTTGGATGGAAGCTTCAGAATGGCAAAGATGTTTTTATTACAAATTATGTGAGCAGACTGCAAGTTCCTCTTTACATAGATCCTTTACATTTCAAAGCCACTTTTGTAGCAATTACACAATATTTTTGTTTTTCTATAGTTTTATCTATGAATTCTTTCCTTCTCTTTGTAGGGATTCAAGGACAACGTGTATCGCAAGAGGCGGAAATATTTCGCAGATGTCGCAATGAATTACAAACAGTAAGTACATCCACACATCGTATGTCGCCTTTTATGATTTGCTGATGTTCACAGATAGAAAATGTATCTTACTTCCTTCTATTCTACATTCTAAATGACTTCCTTCTATTACTGGTAAAAAAAAAAAAAAAAATACTATCTATCCTCCAGGCATTGCCTTATGGTTGTGGAGTTTATTCCTTACAACACCGAGCCGGCATTAATTAATCGAATAATATTTGCCAAAGCCGAGTCCAATCATCTTATGTTTACCGAAGCCGAGTACAAATTCTCTTATCTGTCATATGAAAACAAATAGTCGTAAAATCGATATTTTTGTAGGCGGGGTTTATTTCCCCTTCCGAAGATCTGCACTGCAAATCAGACGCAGTATTTGCAGAGAGGGCGTCGTTCTATAAACGAATGTGCGTCTTTTATGGATGCGTAAAATAAACGTGCGCCTACTCAGCAATAAACTTTACCAACTTTAGGACTCTATTACAAACGTAGCTCCCAAATATCCTTCATTGGACCCCAATGTTTTGATGTGATGCAAAGACATCTATAATACACTTGATCAACTAAAAGTTGATATGTTACGCTAAACTTTTTATCCTATAAAATATAACTTTTTTATAAAAAAAATAAAATAAAAAATAAATAAATAAATAAATAAAATCATAAAAGGGTAATTTCACACTTTAAAAAAAATAAAAAAAAAAAAGTAAAAACTCATGTGCGCTCTTGGTATGTATTTGGTGCGTTTTCTGGTTGCCAGACTCCAATCACGCACCCGTTATTCAAAAAGTGCACCAAAAATGCTGCTATGGTGTGTTTTTGATGCATTTTCCATTTATTTGGTGCGCTTTTTAACCGCTCCAGCCCCGGGAATATTTTTACCCCCTTCCTGACCAGAGCACTTTTTGAGATTCAGCACTGTGCCACTTTAACTGGCAATTGCGAGGTCGGGCGACGTTGCACCCAAACAAAATTGACGTCCCTTTTTTTTCCCACAAATAGAGCTTTCTTTTAGTGGCATTTGATCACCTCTGCGGTTTTTAGTTTTTTCGCTATAAACAAAAAAAGAGCGACAATTTTGAAAAAAAAAAAAAAGCAATATTTTTGACTTTTTGCTATAATAAATATCCTCCCAAAAATATGTATAAAAAAATTATTTTCCTCAGTTTGGGCCGATACGTATTCTTCTACATATTTTTGGTAAAAAAAAAAAAATCGCAATAAGCGTATATTGATTGGTTTGCGCAAAAGTTATAGCGTCTACAAAATAGGGGATATATTTATAGCATTTTTATTATGATTTTTTTTGTTTATTAGTAATGGCGGCGATCAGCGATTTTTATCATGACTGTGACGTTATGACGGACACATCGGACACTGTTGACACTATTTTGGGACCATTGTCATTTATACAGCGATCAGTGCTTTAAAAATGCACTGATTACTGTATAAATTGCACTGGCAGGGAAGGGATTAAACACTAGGGGGCGATCAAGGGGTTAAGTGTGTCCTAGGGAGTGATTCTAACGGTGGAGGGATGGGCTACCACTGACATGACAGCAATCACTGCTCCCAATGACAGGGAGCAGTAGATCTCTGTTATGTCACTAAGCAGAACGGGGAAATGCCATTCTGTGATGTACGATAAAGAAAATTGGATTTTTCCTACAGCTTACCTGTAAAAATCCTTTTCTTGGAGTACATCACGGGACACAGAGGTCCCTCACATCTTTTTTTGATATATTCATTGCCTTAAAACAAAACTGAGGTACTTCCTGGGTAGGAGGGGTTATATAGAGGAGGACTTCCTGTTTGACTATCTGTCAGTAGGTGACGTATAACCCATATAGTCATTATTATGGTTGCTCTGTGTCCCATGATGTACTCCAAGAAAAGGATTTTACAGATAAGCTGTAGGAAAAATCAAATTTTTTATTGTTTTTCGATGGAGCAGTGTGAAAGCACCCTACAGAAAATGTAGCGGTGAAACCCAAATTGTGGGTCTTTTTTGTGTGTATGAAACCTCCAAGGCCCATGTAACTCATACCTACCAACAGTGTGGTCATGGATCCCAGGACACTGTTAACCCTGCCCACAGTTGGAATTTTGCCCACTCACATTCCATTGGGCATGCCCAAATCATGCCCATTTTACAGGTTGGTCTTACCCAGACTCCACCTCTAAATATACTGGGAACGCCCACCATGCCCACTTTATGGTTCGTTTCCGCCCAAACCCAACCTATAAATATACTGGGAGTCAGACAGCCCGTCATGCCCATTTTATGGGTTGACCCCACCCAACCTCTAAATATGCAGGGGTGCCCCGATGCCTTCTTGAGTTACTGTGTATGTGCAATAACTCCAATAAGGCTGATGCTTCGATCCCAGGACAAACCCCGGGACACAGCACTGCCAGGGCAGAGAACCAATATGCAGGACTGTCCTGACAAATTCAAGACAGCCGGCATCTACAATGTAACTGGGGGTTATCCTTTGGATATAATTCCTGCAAATGTTGCCCCTCATTCTTTTACCAGAAAGTAGGCAGGTATCCTTTTATCTTGTGGCAACCTTTCTGCAACGTTTACATTCTAAATGGTACCTTCGTGTTTTTTTAGTATACAGTGGAACCTTGGATTATGAGCATAATCCGTTCCAGGAGAATGTTTGTAATCCAAAGCACTCGCATATCAAAGCGAGTTTCCCCATAGAAGTCAAAGCAAGCGAAGACAATTTGTTCCACATTGACTTCTATTGCATGCAATATCGCATGTGGCCAGAGGTGGGGGGGGGGCGCCGGAGAGCCTCAGAAATACTCAGGGACAGCTCAGGTGAACTCGGAAAGCTTCGGGAACTGAGTATTTCTGAGTATTTCCGAGTATTTCCGAATGGCTTCGAACCATTCCGAGTGTCACCGGCGCCCCCCACATCTCTGGTCACATGCGGTACTGCACACTCCATTAGCTTGAATTCTGCTCGTTTTGCGGGACAACACTCGCAAACCAAGTCAGGATTTAAAAAAAAAAGTTGCTTGTCTTTCAAAATGCTCGTTAACCGTGTTACTCGTTAACCAAGGTTCCACTGTATCTTTTTAGAACAAAAGTGTATTCTATTGCAGCTTACCAGTCCTTAAATGTGATGGCTGCATTCGTTTTCATTATTTCAGTGTAAGCACGTTTTCTGAAAATATAGCGCTCCTCCATGGATACAATGCGGTGAGTGAGCGTTGTCATCAGTCTAGGCCAGGGAGCGTGTCATTGGCAGGATCAGAAGCACGCAGGATTTCTGCCAAGATTAACAGGCATTCTCTGTACTTGCTAAAGATCTTCTTAGCATGAAAAAAGTAAAACGAAAGCAGCCACACATCTAAAGGCTGTTAAGCTGCAATAAATTATATTTTTGTTCTTGGATTTAGATACACCTAAAAAAAAAAAAAAACACAATGGTGCAAAGTAGAAGGGCTTAAAGGGGTAGAGTATTCCACTTTATCTTGCCACTCTTCCTAGTGCTAAGTTTCTCCCGGCTTAACAGCCACATAGGCAGGGCTGTCTTAATGCATGGGCACCCTTGGGCACTTCCCGGAGGCCCTGAGTGCATGGGGGGCCCCATGCTAATCTTGCATTACATCATACTTGCCAACTGTCCCGGATCTGCTGGGATAGTCATGCTTTTTACTAAGCTTTCTTGGGATGGCCAGCGTCTTGGGAACCTGTACTTTACCCCCATGATTCCAGTATCTTGCCCTCCTGATCCCACCTTCTACTTTGCCCTTCTGTCCCCCCCCCCCCCCCCCCCCCGTACTGGGCCCTTTGCATAAAATGAGTCTTTGATTTATGGCATGTTTTCTTATTGTTTAAAATTTTATTGAAAGTGCTAATAATTACTGTATATGTTTAACTCTATTGACTATTTATACTTTAATTCTTGAGAGTAGATGCGTAAATTTGGGCCATGCTGGTAGGGGCCCCAGCGCATTTCTTTGCCCAGGGGCCCATGATGCTTTTACGATGGCTCTGCACATAGGAAGTGCATTGTTTTAAGTGAGTTGGCCAACCCATTGTGAGAAAGGGCAGTAAAGCACAACCATTCTGTTGCAAAACAGAAACCAGAGCCTAGGTACCTAATGGGCAAATACTGACGACCCCGGTGAAATAAATCTTTTTTCATTTTATAGTGGGGCCCCCATTCCTTGCATTGAGTTTACAGAAGAGGAGGTGAAGACTTGGGGCACCGTCTTCCGGGAGCTCAATAAGCTGTACCCAACGCACGCCTGCCGGGAGTACCTCAAGAACCTCCCCCTGCTGAACAAACACTGCGGCTACCGCGAGGACAACATACCGCAACTGGAAGACGTCTCCCACTTCCTGAAAGGTAAGAAAGGGCCACAGAAGGCATACAGGCAACGGGTGATATTGGGGTTCATACAAAACTTCAAAGAAAACAAAAGCCAATATAAAGTAGTAGAGGTAAAAAAAAAAACACTTGTGGGTTAAACCTATAATTTTTTTTGTACAATTCTCCTTTAAGGGGGCGTGTCCTATGTCTGCATACTTTTGCTAATAGATATCCCTCGTTCCCATCTCAGAAAGATGGGAGGTATGGGTTTTGATTGGTGAAGGTTGATGTTTTTCTGCCCCTTCCTACGGGTGCAATGGTCTATTGCTCATGAGCAGGGCCATGGATAAGGGGGTATCTCCCATGAGCAGGGCCATGGATAAGGGGGTATCGCCCATGAGCAGGGCCATGGATAAGGGGGTATCGCCCATGAGCAGGGCCATGGATAAGGGGGTATTGCCCATGAGCAGGGCCTAGAGTTGCCACCTCATCCCTTTAAACCCGAACACATATAAATTACACAGGTTCTGAGGCTAATTAAATTCAGATAAGGCACTAAGTGAGTTTAATTACCACCTTAATCAGCCACAGAAGCTGTGTAATTAATATGTCTTCGGGTTTAAAGGGATGAGGTGGCAACTATAGCAGGGCCATGGATAAGGGGGTATCGCCCATGAGCAGGGCCATGGATAAGGGGGTATCGCCCATGAGCAGGGCCATGGATAAGGGGGTATTGCCCATGAGCAGGGCCATGGATAAGGGAGTATCACCGGTCCTTTTGTTTGGGGCCTGGGCCAGCAGGGATGCCCAGGCAGCAGGGTAAATTGAATGAGGGTAGGAAGGGTGATCAGCGCAGGGGGGGGGGGGGGGTGCAATTACTGGAACTGATCCCTAAAATCCAGCTTCTTTTCCTTTCCCTCCTGCTGGCTTTCACCTGCTGCCGAGAGATCCAAACAGGGGATCAGTTCCATAACTGCCCCCCCCTCCCCCTGTTGCACCAATCACCCTCCCTGTGCACCATACGTTTCCCCATGCTGCCCAGGCCCCCCCCCCCCCCCCCGTGTACCCTCTGCAGTGCTGTTGGCTTCCCTCCTCTCCTTACCACGGCAGCTGCAAGCACACAATATGATCCTTCAGCATGGAGAGTGGGGAAAGAGGCCAATAAATATATCATATTTACCAGGTTCTTCCTTTCCTGAATGAACACACAGAGTGATTGGTAACAATCACTCAGTGTGTTCATTCATAACTGAAGCATAGTAAACTATGTTTATTTTGGGGGAGGAGGGCACTAAGGTTGGCTGTATGGGGCCCTGTGGTTTCTAACAGCAGCCCTGCTCATGGGCATAGAGGTGCATATCAATGTAGAATTAGACCCGATACTCTTTTTGCAGAGAGAGAAATTATTGGTTGCATGACTTGTTATATACCCTGTGTTTTAGGCTGAATTCCGGGATAAGAAAATGTTGTCTACAAGAGTCATCTGTATTCTTCCTTGAAACTTGCACAAATGTCAGAAGCATTCGCTCCCTGTATTATTATTTTTTTTCCAATAGATGAATTCTTGTATCATCAGCTCCATCTAGTGGCCAAAATGCAGTTTTAGTTTTCTGAAATACCTTAATGAGAAAATACCACATATTTACCACTAGATGGAGCTGATGATACAGGAATGAATCTATTGGAAAAATTACAGGGAAATTTTATTCAGTGTGCACAAATGCTACTGAAATTCATGCAACACATATTTAAAAAAAAAATAGACCACTTGGTGTACTTTGCAAATTTGTTCCAGATTTGGGCAGTAATCCAGAGTGAAACTTTTCCTGGAGCAGGAACTTCCTGTCATAAAGACGGCTCACTTGTGCAGGGTGACTGGTCTTGTCTCTGTCTCCTCCTGTAGTTTTCTGCAGGCAGCCCAAAGTGGGTGGAGCCTGCTGGGCCCCCTTCCATAGCTCTACTCTCTGCACAGGCTATATACAGCACAGTCGTGATGTCACTGTTACTTATACAAGATAATATCTGACTTTGCCAAGGCTTTTGGTGAACACCAAGTGAATTTATATCTTTTGTGGTTATTGAGGAATATATTTTAATGAGTGTTTTTGTGCCCAGGGTTCAGCTTTAATCTTTGATAAAAGAATGGACTACAACTTAACTTGTAAAAAAAATAAAAATAAAATAAATGATACAAATGAACGTTTCTGATTGGCTGATGTGAGTATCATTAAATTGTACCTCCAGACAAAATATTTTTGTTTTTGTTTTTGGATGGAGTGTGGAAGGGGTCCGACGTGTGACGGTCCCCTTCTCTGTTTGCCAGTTGCCACCAGGACAGAAAATGATGGGGAAGCCAGCATTCTGAGTGGTCACTGGACCGTCCAAAAAAAATGTTTTTGTCGTTTATTTTTAATTTTTTTATGGAACAGAATAATGCCCTGTACACACCGTCGGAAATTCCGACGGAAAAGGTCCGATCAGATTATATTGTTGGAAAATCCGATCGCGTGTGGGCTCTTTTTCCATCGGAAATTCAGACGGAAAAAATTTGAGAGCAGGATCTCAAATTTTCAGACAAAAAAAATCTGATCTGACTTTTTCCGATCGTTTGTAGAGAATTCCGATCGGACAAAGTACCACGCATGCTCAGATCAAATTACGAGACCAAAGCTATTGGCTACTAGCCTCAACGTAGTCCCGTCGTAACAAACGAACGTCATCGCGTTCCGAACGATAATTTTGCCCGACCGTGTGTATGCAACACCAGTTTAGGACAAAATCCGTCGGAAAAAAATCCGACGAATTTTGTGGTCGGAATGTCCGACCGTGTGTACAAGGCATAAGAGTTAGAAACTCTCCATAGATTTTATTGCTGCCTGTGTCCCCACTTCCTGTCCAAGAGTCACCCTGTCAAATTCTGACTCACATGTTGTCACCTAGACAGGAAGTGGGGGAAAATCTTCCCATGGGGACATGTACAAAAAAAAAAAAAACATACAGAGTTTCAAACCCTTCCCGACTATCTAAGCTGGGTGTTAGTAATATTCTTCAATTATATCATTTTGCAGATAAAATAGAAACATGGATGTTGTTCTTTATTAATGGCCACCTTATACCATTTTTTTTCCCCAGAGCGCACAGGCTTCATCATCCGCCCCGTGGCCGGGTACTTGTCTCCAAGGGATTTCCTGGCTGGTTTGGCGTTCCGGGTATTTCACTGCACGCAATACGTCAGACACAGCTCTGACCCGCTCTACACTCCTGAACCGTGAGTACTCCCAACAAGCTGCGTGACGCTATTATGTTCAGTTTGTTTTACATTCTTTCAGCCCCTCTGACTTCTGCCTGAACTCTGCCAGTAGCATGTGGTTAGAGATGTGTGGTGACCAGTAAGATTTAGGCTGCATTCACAATTAGCGTTTCAAGAAAGAACGCAAAAAAATTTAGCATTTTTGCTCCACAGGCCTACATAGCTCCCAACTGTCCCTGATTTGGAGGGACTGTCCCTGATTTGAAGCAATGTCCCTCTGTCCCTCTTTCCTCCTCATTTGTCCCTCATTTTGGTCTGATCTATATACTTGCATATGAAATGCACTTTTTATCAAAAAGTGTTTCCCAGCTCTAAACCTTTCATCTGATTTCTAATATGTTGCATTTGTAAATTCCAAAAGCCAATATGAAGGAAGCATTTTGTGGGTTTAAAGCGGTAGCAAACCCGCAAATTCTTATTTTATTTTTTTAAACCTGCAAAGCAAAAGGCATAATGAGCTAGTATGCACCGCATACTAGCTCATTATGAAATACTGACCTTAGAACGAGACCCCGACATCTGGCCCGATCCACGCCGAGGGAGCTGACATGCTCCCTCGGCGTCTCTTCCGGGTATCGCGGCTCCGGCGCTGTGAGTGGCCGGAGCCGCGATATCATCACTCCCGCGCATGCGCGTGGGAGATTTCAGTCCGGCCGGACGAGCGCTGCCGGATTTTCACGGCGAGAACCCCCTTGTGCGCATGCGCCGCTGCAGTCAGCGGCACATACCGAGGGGAATATCTCCTAAACCGTACAGGTTTAGGAGATATTTTTTTTACCTACAGGTAAGCCTTATTATAGGCTTTCCTGTAGGTAAAAGTTAAAAAATTTACCATACAACCACTTTAACCAATCTTGTTTTTTTGTACAATTCTCCTTTAAGGGGGCGTGGCCAGGGGTGTGTTCTATGCTTGCTTACTTTTGCTGATAGGTGTCCCTCAATCCCATCTCAAAAAGTTGGGAGGTGTGGGCCTAGGGAAGCCCATTCATTTGGATGGGTGGCCCTACACTTAACAAACACGACAAAATAGATCAAGCACCTTTTTGAGAGCTGGGCATCACATGTTTTGTCTGAAAAACAAGCTTCTTTTTTTCTTAACTGCATTTGGGTGTACCATTAACAATTACACGCTTTTTACGCTTTTTTTAAAGCATGTGAAATTGTGCGATTTTGCTCTCATTCTTGAAATGCTAAGTGCATGTGCAGCTTTATAGGGCACCTGATCCCATTTTGCGTCTTCCTTGTGCTGCAGATAACAGTTGCTAGTGGAGCTATAACTCTGCTATCAGCATAGATTATGCTCCCTGCTGATTGGAGAGCTCTAGCTATGACTCAGCAGTGGGTGTGTTGGACCTCCGTGGAGAGGCCACTGCTTCCACACTGAGAGCAAGGGTCCTTCCCAGCAGAATTCTGGCATGGGACAGGCTTTTATTCAGACATCAGACGTCTTTAACATTTGTAGTAATGTAGATCTTTACAATAAAGTCTTCTATGTCCTTCCAGTGACACCTGCCATGAGCTCCTCGGACACATCCCCCTCCTGGCTGAACCCAGCTTTGCACAGTTTTCCCAGGAGATCGGACTGGCATCTTTGGGGGCATCTGATGAAGCTGTTCAGAAACTGGCTACGGTACGTACATGATGTTTTCTTTAAAGAACCCGCCCACCCAAAATTGCTACTTCAGTTATGAGTGAACCCTGGCTAGCTTATTCATTACATTTTTGCTCCAGGGCTTCATGTAGAACTAAAGAAGGTCATACCACTCTGTGTATACTAGCCCCCATTAGTCCGTAGTATGGACCGTGTATTATATCATTTCACTTACCTGTAAGTATCTGTTTTCATACAGTGCTACTTCTTCACTGTGGAGTTCGGTCTTTGCAAACAAGAAGGAAAACTGAAGGTATACGGAGCCGGTCTTCTCTCCTCCATCAGTGAACTCAAAGTAAGTGTCAGTGATGTCTCTGATGTCAGTGAGATCTCTGATGTCAGTGTAATCTCTGATGTCATTGTGATGTCTGATGATAGCGTCAGTGTGATGTCTGATGTCAGTGTGATGTCTGATGTCAGTGTGATGTGTGATGATAGCGTCAGTGTGATGTGTGATGATAGCGTCAGTGTGATGTGTGATGATAGCGTCAGTGTGATGTCTGATGTCAGTGTGATGTCTGATAGCCTCAGTGTGATGTCTGATGTCAGTGTGATGTCTGATGATAGCGTCAGTGTGATGTCTGATGTCAGTGTGATGTCTGATGATAGTGTCAGTGTGATGTCTGATGTCAGTGTGATGTCTGATGATAGCCTCAGTATGATGTCTGATGTCAGTGTGATGTCTGATGATAGCGTCAGTGTGATGTCTGATGATAGCGTCAGTGTGATGTCTGATGATAGCGTCAGTGTGATGTCTGATGTCAGTGTGATGTCTGATGATAGTGTCAGTGTGATGTCTGATGTCAGTGTGATGTCTGATGATAGCGTCAGTGTGATGTCAGTGTGATGTCCGATGTCAGTGTGATGTCCGATGATAGCGTCAGTATGATGTCTGATGTCAGTGTGATGTCTGATGTCAGTGTGATGTCCGATGATAACATCAGTGTGATGTCCGATGATAACATCAGTGTGATGTCCGATGATAGTGTCAGTGTGATGTCTGTGTGATGTCTGATGTCAGTATGATGTCTGATGAAAGCGTCAGTGTGATGTCAGTGTGATGTCTGATGATAGCGTCAGTGTGATGTCTGATGTCAGTGTGATGTCTGATGTCAGTGTGATGTCTGATGATAGCGTCAGTGTGATGTCAGTGTGATGTCCGATGTCAGTGTGATGTCCGATGATAGCGTCAGTATGATGTCTGATGTCAGTGTGATGTCTGATGTCAGTGTGATGTCCGATGATAACATCAGTGTGATGTCCGATGATAGTGTCAGTGTGATGTCTGTGTGATGTCTGATGTCAGTATGATGTCTGATGAAAGCGTCAGTGTGATGTCAGTGTGATGTCTGATGATAGCGTCAGTGTGATGTCAGTGTGATGTCTGATGTCAGTATGATGTCTGATGAAAGCGTCAGTGTGATGTCAGTGTGATGTCTGATGAAAGTGTCAGTGTGATGTCTGATGATGGCGTCAGTGTCGGTGTCTGATATCAGTGTGATGTCAGAGTGATGTCAGCATCGGTGTGATGTCTGATGTCGGTGTGATGTCTGATGTCGGTGTGATGTGTAAGTGGCCTTTTTCTGAATAAAATTATGATCTAATGATACTAGCATACAGGGGGAGATTTACTAAAACTGGTGCAAACAGAATCTGGTTCAGCTGTGCATAGAAACTATCACTTAATATTTTAGAAAAATGCTAACCTGTAGGGCAGGGCAGTGTAATTATCAGAAGTACCCATTCGCTATCTTGCTCCCCTATATACATTGGGTTGATTTACTAAAACTGAAGAGTGCAAAAACTGGTGCAGCTGTGCATAGAAACCAATCAGCTGCTAACGTTAGTTTGTTCAGTTACATTTTGACTATAAAACCTGGAAGCTGATTGGTTACTATGCATGTTCTTCTACTTTTTAGAAAAAAAAAGGGGAAATGTTATTGGTTTAGCTGGATGTTTCCAAATCTAAGGAATCTAAATGTGATGGATATGTTTCTAAGAATAATTCATGACTGTGCTTTAAATGTTACATTTTTACTGTCTCTCTCTCTCTCTCTTTTTTTTAATTTTATTAAAGTTAAATGCTTTTATGCTGTGTAATTTGATAAGCATTAATAAGGTATGCTGTGCTTTCTGTTCGGAAATCACAGACGTGTCTTATTGCTTTGGACACACTTGGCGATGTGTTTAGAAAAAAACTGCAAAGCTATTTGTCCTGAAAAGCTGCAGGTACATTTAATCTGTGTGAATGCCGGCAAATTCAAATGTTATTAGTCTATTTTCTTTCCTGGTCAGATGTCCTTTATTCATAAAGAATCAAGTGGATTGGGGAAAAATACTGTATTATGGCCACAAGATGGAGCTGACAATCATAGAAAATTAACATTTATTTTCTTATGAATACGCCATCTAGTGGCCATAATGCACGTCATGTATCATTTTTAATCATTCTAAAATCTAGATTGCTTTGCTATTGTAAACATACTGTTTTTCTTCCTTCTCGTTAATAAAACCTACAATGGTAGGGCTAAGAGTACATTGGATATTGTGTTAGTACCTGTGGTAGCTGTAAGTGTTACTGCTTAGGTTACATGTTCCCTTCTTTTGTTCCAGCACTCTCTCTCCGGTAATGCCAAAGTGAAGCCTTTTGATCCCATGGTGACCTGCAACCAAGAATGTATTATCACCACCTTCCAGGATGTCTACTTTTACTCTGAGAGTTTTGAGGAAGCCAAAGAAAAAATGAGGTAAATATCTCATATATATATATATATATATATATATATATATATATATATATATATATATATATATATATATACAGTATATTGAAAAAAAAAATCATACAGTTCTATTCCTATTTTTAGACCATCAAAGTTTTTTTTATTATGCATTGATGTCTGATGAAATTTTTCTAGGCAAAGCTAAAGCTATTAATAACCATTCTTTTCATATTTAACCCTTAAAGCAGACCTATAAAGTAAACCTGACTCCTTGTTATTTCACAGTTCATTGTACTGGGTTTATATTTTTTAAACAATTGCCTATAGCTGTAAAAAATTGGAATTGGTGCGCCCTCTAGTGGCTGCTCATGTTTTTTCAGTGCTGGGTAGATTTTCACCTTCCTAACAATAAGTATGCACAGAAAGTACATTAAATTCTCAAATACAGGAAGTTTAGAGTATAAACATCTGTTTTTAATTTTGTGTAATTAATGTATTTGAATTACTTGTATTACACAAGAAAGTTTCATCTGTGTACCTCTCAGATTTAATTTCATTTTGATAACAGTTCCTGACTTTTCTTGATGTCATGGTTAAGCTCTTCCAACTGATATTTCATTGATACAAGGAGAGTTCTCTTATGGGTCACTGGAGCAGCCCTCTTGGACGTTTGAGTGACACATGGTGGGGTTTTGTCTTGAAATCAGAGAAAACCAGACTCCGGTAACAGAATGAAGCTAAATCAGAGCGGGGCACTAAGAAAAGCTACTAATGAAATCAAACAGTTTACCTTCATCCAATCCCAAAATGTAAATCTAAACCTACCTAAACTCTAAAATCTATTTGCCAGCCTTAATGTTGAATGTTGAAAAGTAAATGTCTTGCCTTAGAGCAGCCACCACTATATGTACACTTTCTCTAACTTCATGGCTAGGTCTTTCCAGCTGCAATCCGCCCCTGTCTAATACAAAGAAAGCCAGCATCCTGCCATTCAGAAACCTTGATTCAACATAACCACTTATGGAAATCTTTCCCACCAAATAGTCCACAGCAAGAGCCCTGAAGCAGGGGGAGTCTATTCCCCAGAAACGCATTGGCTTGATGTACATGTTGCAAATCTTTATGAAAGGTCCATTAACAATATTTCACATTTCTCTGGACACCGGGCGCTCCTTTCTTTTTATCCAAGTCTACATCCTAAAACAACCTTCAGGTCACACAGAAAGGGCAGTAGCCCAATCCCCAAGAGGACCCATCGCCACCATCTATCGCTAGGCACTATCCACAGGAAGACATGTCTTCCTTTTGCCCACACGAATACCCACTCAGGACCAGTGACCTACTATCCAGTCAGTCCAGTGCGGTCTCAAACACAAGCTCCTGTCCGATAAGAATTCTGTTATCGAAGCAGTCTTGTAGGACAGTTTGGAATACAAATTTGTGACCCTAGCTGTGGTTGAGGTGCAAAAAGGTATTGCAGCAAAACATATACATTCTTGAATTTACTCAAGAATTTTATGGACACTTGATTAGGGTAAGATATAGGGAAACAGAAAATATAAGATGGGAATTAAAAAAAATAGTCAAGGGACTGTAATGGGTGCAGCAACAGGCCCAAATAGCTGTTTTTGACATAGCATAACATTTTAAAACATAGTAAAATGTTTGTTTCCTGTATTATTATAGTATCATTATATTCATTTATTTTTTTTCTAGGGAGTTTGCAAAGACAATTAAGCGCCCCTTTGGATTGAAGTACAACCCATACACCCAAAGTGTGCAGGTGCTAAAAGACACCAGAAGCATCACCAATGTGGTGAGTGACTTACGTCATGAATTGGACATTGTCAGTGATGCCCTGAACAAGATGAACAAGCAGCTTGGCGTCTGATGGAATGCAGACATACAGAGGCTATAACTCTCCAAAATCGGAACCACCAATGATGATGACCATTCTTGATTTTTAACTACGTGTTTGTTTCAGAATATTATTTATCAATGAAATTCTATACTAGTACTTGAATGTTACAGTTTTGTCCAGAGATTTATTTTTTATAAACAATTTAGGACTAGCTGAGACTAGAGGCTAGATGTAACATTTGGCTTTTTCTGAAAATACAGAAAGCCAGGGGTAGAAAGACTCCACAGGACTTGGCAATATCATATATCCCTTTAAATAATATTTATTCTTGAATAATCAATATACAGTACATGTATGAGGAACAGGAACAAGTTGAAGGAGCACTTTAGGTAATGATGGCTATCCTCTTTTAATCCTTCAGGAGGGTAACTGAACTTCTTTGGGCCCTGAATGAAGACATTGGTTTTTAAAAGTACTTGTATATGTAAAACATTCATACAATAAGAAGGAAAGCATTATATATATATATATATATATATATATATATATATATATATATATATGTCAAAATAATGCTACTTCTGGTGGATTGTGAAGAAAAGAGCTTTATAATCTTGAATCAGGAACAGAAATGGACCTCTTCAAGACTATAGAGTAGTGGTTGCTACCTTTGCTGTTCCTATTACTGTACTGCTAATGGTTTCTAAGAATTGCAGCTGTCAGCTCACAAAGACCTAACAAGCCTAATTTAGTTTGCAAGGATCTAAAACTTTTATATTTTTCCAGCTGTTTCCTACAAATGAAAGTTGGTGTCTATCATTGCATACTGTCTATAAACAAGCATATGTTTAAGTCATCAGTTTTGATTGTCTTTAAAGCGGAGCTCCACCCGATTTATAAAAAATAGCTCCCGCATATTATTTTTCTCTGTTATATATAATGAGGACATTTAATTTTCTTGTACCTTTTTTATCCTTGAGTTACTGGCCATTTCCGTGTTCAGGGGATTGCGGATATGGGCGGGGTTGCTGCGGATATGGGCGGTGTTGCTGCCGCTAGGTTGACACTTCCTTTGTGCCGCACTGTCTCCTGGGATCCTTTTTTCTTGTTCCCAGGAGTCTGTGCGGCGGTCTGGCGCGAGTTATCGCGCGATTTAGAGCCAAAGCTGTTGACGGCGCTCCTATACAAACATTATTGCACATGCGCAAGATCTACGATAGAATGGGCGTTGCATTCTGGGAGATGCACGTCACAGAATCCTGGAAGAGAATGCCTGTGGGCCTCACATGCCCACAGGCAAGATGACAACTATTGATATCTTTTTTAAAAAGCGTTCTTTGCTTGATAAAAAATCTATGGGAAAACTTTAAAAAACGGAACATGTAAGTAAAAAATGTTCACACTAATTTATTTTTAAATGTCACAAAAAAAAAAAAAACGTCGGAGGCAGTGGATCCCCGCTTTAAGAAAATGATTGCCTCCAACAATTGTGTTAGTTTACTTTGTTGCAAAAACATTACTTCATATTTTAGGAGAATTCTAAATTGTAGGCCAGGCCAGTGTAAGTATCAGAAGAACCCATTATCTATCTTGTTCCCCAAGAGCTTTGAGGTATACATTGTATCCAGTGTGATTTATATATATATATATATATATATATATATATATATATATAAATATATTATTATTATTTATTTTTTTCATCCTAGAAATTTATAGAAATTTACATAAGAGAGAAAAAAAGGACTCTTCTTAAAGCTTTTCTCGTGGCAGGAAAAAAGGAGCTCCAAAAATGCACCTAAGCCAGGTTTTTTCAAATGCGTTTAGACGCATCAAGCGCTTGGGCATTAATTCATTTCATTGGCCAGAATATTAATTTATTCTGGCCATTAAAATGTAAAAACACTCAAGTGCTAAACATGCCTAGCATGTAGGTGTGTTTAGACAAATTTACATGCTTTTTAGGCATGCTTGGCATTTTTTTTGTCAAACCAGGCCTCTCTTGAACGCACAAGTGAAATTTATTTTTTCTGCCCCTAAACGCTCCTGCCTCTAAACTGCAGTAAATGCTATGGACACATAGGCCGATATAGAGGGGCATTTAGAGGCAAAGAAAAAAAAGTCAAGCGCCTATAAATTATGTGTTTTTGAGCTGCACTGTGCATGAGGCCTGAAGTGAATCTATGGGCAAAATTTAAAATAACATATACAATGTAGCCTATCACTAGCAATGACTGGGCAGTCCTCCCATGTCGATCAGGGTGACAACGTAGTTTGTTTTGAAGTTAAATTGTAGCAGTGTTGTCACCCTGTGGGCAATCTTAGGTGGTCGCGTAGTTTGTAAATGAACGTTGAAGAGGAACTCGGGTAATTAGAAGTTCAGAACTGTCTTCCTGCAATGGTTCTTCTTACCACGGTGGAACCCCAGCCATCCAATCTTGGACATGGGAGGAACCACAGCTGGCACTCAACTGTACATGTGTGAGCTTGTGTAAGCGCTCCTGGTCCTACAGCCTCCAGGGACATATGATGTATACATATACAGTATAAACCCCCATACAAAAAAATTCTATATTGCATCTTACGAATCCCTAGATGTGATGGCTGCATTTGTTTTATTTTTTTGTAGGCTTTTTCCTTTACTTTTACCTGGTGATCAGGCCAGTAACGCACCTCCTGTCTTAGCTCCTGTACACATGGTCGGACATTTTGCCAACCAAATCCGTCGGATTTTCTCCGACGGATTTTGTCCGTCTGATCTTGTCTGAAACTGTTGCATACACACGGTCGGACTAAGTTGTCGAAAAATCGGATCTTTCAGAACGTGATGACGTAATTTCGTTACGATGGGACTACATTCAGGCTAGTAGCCAATAGCTTTGATGTAGGAATTTGATCTGAGCATGCGTGGCACTTGGTCCGATCAAAATTCTCTACACATGATCGGAGTATGTCCGATCGAACCAGTTGGTCGGGAAATATTTCCAACAAGTTGGAAATTTGGGTCCGACGGAGATTCCGACGGAATCAGTCCGATGCATACCACACACAGTCGGATTATCCGACAACATGGTCCGATAGGACACATTCCGACGGATTCTCCGATCGTGTGTACAAGGCTTTAGGGTGGCTGCACTCACTCCTCCACTGTATCTATGGAGGAGTTGCATTGTCACCCTTGGACAGCAGCATTATCAACCAGTAGAGAGCGTAGTGTTAGATGGACTAGTAGATTTAGATGGATTTTAAATAACTAAAAAATTTAAACTGAAACCCAGCTAACTTATTTAAGTAGTTACAAGAACTTTTCTTTTTTTCTTTAATTAAATGAATAAAAACTGACCATCTCAACCTTCTAACTGCCATATTTTCTGGACAGCTTGGTCCGGTAAATAAAATTGAATAAAAAATGTATTGACAGGATCAGCAGGTGATAAAATTGTTACAGGGAACTCAGAAAAACAAAGACTGTCATGCTGCTGACAGGCTGTATAATACAGTGTGGGAGTTATTTACTAAAACTGGAGAGTGCAAAATCTGGTGCAGCTTTGCATAGAAACTAATCGGCTTCCAGGTTTTTTGTCAAAGCTTAATTGAACAAGCTGAAGTTAGAAGCTGATTGGCTACCATGCACAGCTGCACAAGATTCTGAGTGCTCCAGGTTTTAGTAAATCATTTTTGACTTTGCCCATTGTTCCACTTTTACCCCATTAGGGTTAGTGTTCCATACATTATTACAGTCCAGGAAAAGCAGAGGTTAATGATTTGACCTCAGAGTTACGCAGGACTTCAGTGCTGATGTATTACGCTATGGCTACTGCAGGACAAGTCTAATAATATAATCCCCTGTAAGCAGATAGATGCATTAATGATAAACGTGAGCACTATGTCATTGCATGTCATTAATACAGAGGTCACTCACGTTCCTGGTATTTAGTTAAGTAACTTTCATTTGAAATACAAGCTGCACCATACTGTCACTGTACTAGCAGGTCATTGGATAATTATACCTCAAGACCTTCTGAAGGATAGAATTGTTGGAATATTTGCTAAAATGGGAACATTACTATTCCATTAAAATATATTTTCATTAACAAAAAGGATCCTTGGTCTTGAATTTACTTCAAAGCCCATGTGGTGTAAGCCAGCAAAGCTTTTTGTGCAGAAGAAATAATATAATAATAATTTTACATTTCCATTGAATTAAGGACTTTGCGCTTTTTTTTCTGCAAATATAGAATTGTCAAGTTGAGCACTAGTTGCCAAACAGATTTTTCTTCTCCAATTGTCCTTTACTGCAAAACAGTTCTTTAATGGGAAATGGAGGTTAAGGAAGCCTAGGTGGTTGATGGCCTTTGGTTAAGAACATTGGCAGATGCAACATTTTACAGTTTGTTAGCTGTTTTCATAACTAAAAGATTATTTTTTTTCTTTACCCCAAAAAAAAAAAAAAGAAATTAAGGAGACATAAGAAAATCCAGCTGAAAGTAACCCTGATGCTGGGTCACAAACAGGCCTATTCAATGAATATGGTACTACAAAGAACATTGATGAGGGGCAAAGTGTAGAAGCCAGTGTTTCCAATCTGTTGGACTGTTTAGCTCTGGTGAGGTTGGGTGCCTCTATGAGTTTGAGTTAAGCTGGCCATGAATGAACATCAGTGAAGGTCACTTATGCATATGTCATCTGACTATGGTCATCTGGCATATGATGGTCATCTGCAGGGCTGGACTGGGACAAAAATTTGGCCCTGGACTTCATAATGACTGGCCCACTTTATTTTGAGTGTCTCCATCAGCACTTCCCCTTACATCAGAGTGTCCTCCCTTTCCTCCCCCTCCCACGTGTACTCAGTTTTGAAGGCAGCTTCTCATTCCTCTCTCCAGTCATGTGATAAGTGACAAGTGATAAGGGGAGAGAGAATGGAACGTCTGCCAGCTGTCTATCTCCCCCTGCAGGCTGGAGGAAGCAGAAGGCCTAATGCTCTCTCCAGCAAGTGACGGCAGCTGCTCCACCTAACAGGAGTGAAATCGCGATCACTCACTGAGGAGCGGCACCAGGACTGCACCTGACCGGCCCACTGAGCCATCGGCCCACCGGAAATGCCTGGTCATCTGACCATCATATGCCAGTTTCTACTCAAAACATAATTCTTTAATAACAGTCTTGGTAGTGACTTGGGAGAAGAATATAGGATCAGGCAAAACTTTCTAATGGCATGATCAATTTGTCCCCCAATAACCATGACCCCATGACTGTGGTTCATGGTCTTGGCCACTGCCATGGAAGAACAAGGCTTATTCAATCAATATGGTACTAAAAGTGTAGAATCCAGTGTTTCCAATCTGACTTACTGTTTTTAGCTCTGGGAAGGTTGGGTGCCAGCTGGTCTCTATGAGTTTGAATTAGGCTGACCATGAACATGGAGGTTATTTGTGTATATGTCATCTGATCATCATATGTTGTCCTTTGGGCCAGATTCTCCTCAAAATGTAATGATTTAATAAGACAGTCCCTATGGTGGCTTGAGAGAAGAATAAATGATCAGGCAAGACTTTCTGATGGCATGATCAATTTGCCCCCCAGGAACCATGACCATGGTCATGAAAAGAACCATGGCAATGGTTCATGGCAATGGAAAGAACCATGGTCATGGTTCATGGCAATGGAAAGAACCATGGTCATGGTTCATGGCAATGGAAAGAACCATGGTCATGGTTCATGGCAATGGAAAGAACCACGGTCATGGTTCATGGCAATGGAAAGAACCACAGTCATGGTTCATGGCAATGGAAAGAACCACGGCCATGGTTCATGGCAATGGAAAGAACCATGGTCATGGTTCATGGCAATGGAAAGAACCATGGTCATGGTTCATGGCAATGGAAAGAACCCCGGTCATGGGTTATGGCCCTGGTGGACTTACATGTTCTACATTGAAATTTGTTTGTTCGAATTGGAAAATGGCCATCTAATATCAATGGCCACCTTATGGGCAATGGAGCAACAGTAAACAGAGAAAAAAAAAGTTTTGACAGCAACACTTGATGCAAATATGATCAAATATTTTTTTAAGGGTAAGTCCTTCCAAAACCAATCAAGGAGAGTCCAACCACCTGGCAGGACCCAGAAACTAAGGCAGAGCGCATTGTTTGAGTATCCAAGACCTATGAAATGCCAGGGGCTGACTGTGTCTACCAGATTCCACCTATAACCAAAATATCACCTTTAGGTAAACTTAATCTATAAATGTAATTTTAATAACAATATTTATTTCCTAACTGATGGGGGCATGTTCTATATGTCTAAAATATATTTATTTAGTAACGAGCTGTTTCCTGTCTTACGAAATGGCTTTTTTTTTTTAATTATCACACATGGAATTGTTACTAAATATTTTACAGAAAAATCATGTATTAATAGCAATAATATCTTAGAGTGACTTTGCTGTTATTTTATATATACATATATATATATATACATACAATATAGTTATGTACTATGAATCTTTAATGAGAGTATTTTTGCATTTCAAAACAAATGTTTTTAGTGTGTTGGAAAAAAAAATGTATGTTCATTCTGTTTGAATTTTCAGTTGATAAATGATTTTCTCATTCAGTCCATGCCGAATTGTATTGATTGTATTTGTAACATTTTTCACATTGTGCCTGTATTTTCAAATGTATCTCCAATGTCCAATTTTCTATCTACATATAACTTTTTGTCATACTGTTAGATATTTACAACAATAAAAATTGAAACTTATAGTGTGCCTTGCCATTTAGTTAAAAGATTTATATTTTATTTATTTTGCATAGGAATATAACAATAAGCACTGAAGTAGGTACGGAGAGTGCTGATAAGAACAACCCATAGATAACACACAACACACATACGCTCACTCTTTCACAATAGTCCATATCCCACGCAACCAATCAAAATACCTCTTATCAGGGCCGTTTCTAAGGCAGGGCAAAAGGGGCAGCTGCCCTGGGCCCTGTCATGGTTGTGGGGCCCAAAGCAGCTGCCTCATACTTGCCAACTATCCTGTTTTAAATTCCTTCATCCCTTGAGGTTTTAGTCTTGTGCTGTGTCCTGATATCTCAGTGTGAAGTGCTGCTACTAATGCTGCCCAGCTCTGCCCTATTGTTATGTACAGATGACTCACCTGCAGACCCTGTGTTTACATGTAAATTACTGGCATTCATATGTAAATAGTGACGGCTGGTGGCAATGATATGTATATCATGCCCCCTGAGGTCATATCCACAGTAATCCCTAGCAACCAATCAACAAGCAAAAATCATGTGATGTAACCTCTAGTAACTAATCAGTGAGCTGTAATGTGTGCTGTAACCTCTAGCAACCAGTCAGTGAGTGGTAATCATACACTGTAACCTCTGGCAACTAATCGCAATCGCTGTTTGATCTGATTCAGTAAACTGATTTTGAGTCTAGCTGTTATTTATTGTATGTCTCAGAGCAGGTAGAGAGCAAAACTACATGGAGGGGGGGGGGGGGGGGGGCAGGGGTAGCAAGAAAAGTTTTGCCCAGTGTCCAATCAATATTAAAGACAGCCCTGCCTCTTATGGAGAAAGAACCGGGACATGACATCTCATTCGTTTCATTACAAAAGCCCTACGTTCATGGGGATCCATAAATAAATTTGTTATAGCGCAAGACCGTCAGTGACCTCCAGAGCGGTAAAGACCTAGCTGTACAGTTCAACAGTCCACATTGGGTATAGTGCAATGAAACCAGCTGGCTTCAATGTCCTTAGAGCAGCTACTCAGCAGACAGAAGGGATACATGTAATATTGTAAAGAGACACAAGAGGGCACATCTAAGTGCAGCAAATTGGAACATTTACTAATAAAAAGTAAATTGGTCACTTACATGTAGCTGGGAAAAGTGCATGTCATGTATTCAAAAGACTATCATCCATGGAACCCAGGCAATGTAGTAGTGATCTGGAATAGTAGGAAACAGAACCACTAGCATCAGAATCCACACAAGCACAAAAGCCCATCTGACTTTTCTTGATGATGTCAGATGCCGGGGGGTGTGGAGGGGGCAGGGCTTTTGAGGCAGGTAATGCCTTTTTCTCAAGGCTTGAGAAAATGATGTTACTGTGTTGAAACACGTCTCTTGTGCTTGTGTGTCTTCTCTCTATGTTTGTGGGGAAGCTGTTTAGATTGTCTCCAACCAAGGGTTCCATTTTTTGCTGAATTGTTTGGCCAACCTCACCTCTTGAAAATACACTATTTTACCAAAAGTATTGGGATGCCTGCCTTTACATGCACATGAACTTTAAAGGCATCCCAGTCTTAGTCTGTAGGGTTCAATATTGAGTTGGCCCACCCTTTGCAGCTATAACAGCTTCAACTCTTCTGGGAAGGCCGTCCACAAGGTTTAGGAGTGTGTCTATGGGAATGTTTGCGCATTCTTCGAGAAGTGTATTTGTGAGGTCAGGCACTGATGTTGGGCAAGAAGGCCTGGCTCACAGTCTAACACTCTGACTCATCCCATAGGTGCTCTATTGGGCTGAGGTTAGGACTTTCTGCGGCCAGTCAAGTTCCTCCACCCCAAACTCGCTCATTCATGTCTTTATGGACCTTGCTTTGTGCACTGGTCCAAATCATTTGGTGGAGGGGGGGATTATGGTGTGGGGTTGTTTCTCAGGGGTTGTGCTGGACCCCTTAGTTCCAGTGAAGGGAACTCTTTAAGGCATTAGCATTCCAAAAAATTTTGGACAATTTCATTCTCCTGACTTTGTGGGAACAGTCTGGGGATGGCCCATTCCTGTTCCACCATGACTGCTCACCAGTATACAAAGCAAGGTCCATAAAGACATGGATGAGCGAGTTTGGTGTGGAGGAACTCGAGTCCTCACCTCAACCCGATAGAACACCTTTGGGATGAATTAGAGTGGAGACTGCGAGGCAGGCCTTCTTGTCCAACATCAGTGCTTGACCTCACAAATACACTTCTAGAAGAATGGTCAAACATTCCCATATAGACACACTACTAAACCTTGTGGACAACCTTCCCAGAAGAGTTGAAGCTGTTATAGCTGCAAAGGGCGGAGCCAACTCAACATTGAACCCTATGGACTAAGACCAGGATGCCATTAAAGTTCATGTGAGTGTAAAGGCAGGCGTCCCAATACTGTTGGTAATATAGTGTATTAGGTTATGGTAGGTGCAGGACAGGCTAGGATTATTTTCAAGCCAAGGCTGTATGGTACCAAGGTTGTTTCTGTTTGATCTTTTTCCATTCCCTTTTCCTTTGTTTCAGACTCTTATTGACTATCAACCATTTTCCATGTCTTTTTTGTTGATTAATTTCCATCTGAACCTAAATCACTACCAAAAGACCTGACAGGGCTGGGACAAGGGGTGGGCAAGAGGGATGGCTGCCCTTTGAATTGTGGTATCATGTGATGTGGGGGAGGGGGGGGGGCGCCACAAGGAAACTGGAGGGATTTGTGTTGGGAAGGGGATACAAATTGTTGAAGGGGGGGGGGAATTGGGGGGGGAGTTAGGAGTGGTGAATTAGGGGATTTGTGTTGGGAGGGGAGATGGGGAAAAGGATTTGTACTAAGAAGCGGTTTTTGGGGGTGAGTTTGTGCTAGAAGAGGTGATATAGTAGAGGGGGTAGGGAAATTCTCCTCCTGCAGACTATCTCTCCTTCTCCCTCCAGCACTATTCTTCAGGTACAGCTAGCACATGGTTAGGCCTGACACTGGTCTCAGCCAGGCCTTTGCAGAAGTGCCTTATTACAGGCAGGGGCCACGGGCCCCTATAGTGTAGCAAAAGAGAGTTCTGGTGCTAGCTGCCCTCTGTGGTGGACTACTGATTCCAGTCAGCCCTTTTCAGACCCTGACAGCCCTCCTGACTGCAGCGGCCCGACTTCAATGGCAGCAACATCACAATCTTTCCCGCTGGCTCTACATCCATCTCAAACTGCACACTCCCAGTCCGCTCCGGCATGCCTCTCCCAGCTCTTCCAACTGTGCCTGTCACTCACCAACACCCGGGCCGGTGGATCCCTCCTGGAGACTTGCCCGGCAGTATTCCCCGCTGTCCTCCCCTTCTCCTGTTCAGGACACCCCTTGGGTTGTATGGGGTTCCTGTTCGGCTCCGAACACCTGGCCCAAGGTCACCCCCCCAGAGTAGGGGGGCTCCCTCAAAGGCCCGGACAGCCTAATGCTCCATCTCCAGCTCTTCCACCCAAACAATTCCTCCCCAGCTGGGCTGACCCCAGGTATTTAGGGAGGCCTGCCCCTTGCCAATCCAGGTTGGGGATTGGTCAGGGCTCCTCAAACACCCCAAACAGCTCCACCTCTCTTCCCCTCCTCTACTTCTAGAATCTTCTAGAGGCCAGAGGGAGGTAACCAAGAAGGGATGCTGCCTGTGAGTCACCAGCCTACTCTAATGCCCTGTACACACGGTCGGATTTTCCGACGGAAAAGGTCCGATCGGACTATGTTGTCGGAAAACCCGATAGTGTGTGGGCTCTATCTGACTTTTTCCGTCGGAAATCCTAACGGAAAAAGTTTGAGAGCTGGATCTAAAATTTTCTGACAACAAAAACCGATCGGACTCTTTCTGATCGTTTGTAGAGAATTCCGACGGACAAAGTTCCACGCATGCTCAGATTAAATTATGAGACCAAAGCTATTGGCTACTAGCCTCTACGTAGTCCCGTCGTACGCAATGAACGTCACCTTTGTCCGACCACGTGTATACAAGACAAGTTTGGCACAAAATCTGTTGGGAAAAAATCTGATGGATTTTGTTGTCGGAATGTCCGCCCGTGTGTACAAGGGCATAAGATACTCCCAGCCCCACAGATCAAAACAAACAAAAGCTAGGCCTTCCCAAATTTACCTGCACTACAAGGAAAAAAAAAACTTTCCTAGCACCTACCTAAGGTAGAGGGTGCTACACTCATCTCTGGAGCATTGCACTTGAAAAAGTGGCCTATTTGCTTTTAGTAAATCGACCCCATAAAGTCTGCTGGATTTCCAATGGCTGATCTCCCAACACAACCTTCACTATACTGTAAGCCCTTGTACAAACGGTTGGATATTCTGATGGAAAATGTCCGATCGGACCGTGTTGTTGTATAATCCGACCGTGTGTGGGCTCCATCGGACCATTTCCTTCGGAATATCCGACGGACCAAGTTTTCCAGCTGGGCTATAAAATGTTCCAACAACATGATCCGATCGGACTTTGTCCGATTGTGTGTAGAGAATTCCGATCGGACAAAGTGCCACGCATGCTCAGATCAAATTCCTAGACCAAAGCTATTGGCTACTAGCCTGAATGTAGTCCCGTCGTAACGAAATTACGTCATCACATTCTGAACGATCGGATTTTCCGACAACTTTGTCAGACCGTGTGTATGCAACAGTTTCGGACAAAATCCGTCAGACAAAATCCAACGGATTTGGTTGTCAGAATGTCCGACCGTGTGTACAAGGGCTAACAAAAGGTATGTTGAGATGGTATAACTTTTTTCCAGTTTGGTAACATTCAGAAAAAAAAAAAAATCAAACAAACAGGCACATTATAAACATTGTGATTTTAATCACTATAAAAAGATACAAAATGAATGTGTATCAGTGCAATATTTAGGGCAGATATTTGTTACAATAAATACAAAATCTGAATCTGTCCTACAAATGTTATAAAGAAAACATACATACACTTATAAAATGAGTTCATTCATACACAGGCACGTGTTTCGTTGTATATAGTAATGACATACAGTATGTAGAAATAGTGTTTCAGTATCGTTAGGGGAAGAGTGCTGTATACTATACAGCAGGGATATGCAATTAGCGGACCTCCAGCTGCTGCAAAACTACAAGTCCCATCATGCCTCTGCCTCTGGGTGTCATGCTTGTGGCTGTCAGAGTCTTGCTATGCCTGATGGGAGTTGTAGTTCTGCAACAGCTGGAGGTCCGCTAATTGCATATCCCTGCTATACAGTATATATGGCTGAGAGACTAAACCATCCTTCAGCAGTTTGGTGATGTTACATTGTGCTGATATATTCCCATCACTCCAGACTCTGCATAGCACATCATGCTCGTACCATGGTATGATTTTATATCAGTGGTCTCCAAACTGTGGCCAAGTGAAGCCCTTTGCTTGCTTTTATTCAGGCCTTGGAGCTCCAATCCTCCCACTGATACAAGGCACTCTTCCTCCTCCCGACACCAACTACAAGCCACCATTCCCTCCAATTGTTTGTGGAGCATAATTCCTCCCATTCACTTTCAATTATAGGGCACTATTCCTTCCAGGGACACCAACAATGGGGCATAACTTCTCCCAGTGACACCAATGATGGGGCACCATTCCGCCCACTGACACCAATGATGGGGCACTATTCCTCCCACTAAAACCAAGTATGGGGGAACTATTCCTCCCACTAATACCAAGGATTGGGAACTATTCCTCCCAAATCACACCAATGATGGGGCACTATTCCTCCCACTAACACCAAGTATGGGGAATTATTCCTCCCACTAATACCAAGGATTGGGAACTATTCCTCCCAAATCACACCAATGATGGGGCACCATTCCTCCCACTAACACCAAGGATGGGGCACTATTTCTCCCACTAATACCAAGGATGGGGAACTATTCCTCCCAACTCTCGCCAATGATGGGGCACTATTCCTCCCACTAATACCAAGGATTGGGAACTATTCCTCCCAAATCACACCAATGATGGGGCACCATTCCTCCCACTAACACCAAGGATGGGGCACTATTTCTCCCACTAATACCAAGGATGGGGAACTATTCCTCCCAACTCTCGCCAATGATGGGGCACTATTCCTCCCACTAACACCAAGGATGGGGAACTATTCCACCCACTAATAACAAGGATTGGGAACTATTCCTCCCAAATCACACCAATGATGGGGCACCATTCCTCCCACTAACACCAAGGATAGGGTCCTATTCCTCCCACTAATACCAATGATGGGGCACTATTCCTCCCACTAACACCAGGGATGGGGCACTATTTCTCTAACTAACATCAAGGATGGGGAACTATTCCTCCCACTAATAACAAGGATTGGGAACTATTCCTCCCAAATCAAACCAATGATGGGGCACCATTCCTCCCACTAACACCAAGGATGGGGCACTATTTCTCACACTAATACCAAGGATTGGGAACTATTTCTCCCAACTCTCGCCAATGATGGGGCACTATTCCTCCCACTAACACCAAGGATGGGAAACTATTCCTCTAACACCAAGGATGGGGACCTATTTCTCTAACTAACACCAATGATGGGGCACTATTTCTCCTACTAACACCAAGAATGGGGAACTATTCTTGAATCCTGCCACTGACACCAGTGATGGGGCGCTATTCTTCCCATTGACACCAAGGATGGGGAACTATTCCACCCACTAATACTAAGGATGGGGAACTATTCCTCCCACTAATACCAAGGATGGGGCACTATTCCTCCCACTAATACCAATGATGGGGCACTATTCCTCCCACTGACACCAAGTATGGGGAACTATTCCTCCCACTAATACCAATGATGGGGCACTATTCCTCCCACTGACACCAAGGATGGGGAACTACTCCTCCCACTAATACCAATGATGGGGCACTATTCCTCCCACTAACACCAAGGATGGGGACCTATTCCTCCCACTAATACCAATGATGGGGCACTATTCCTCCCACTAATACCAAGGATTGGGAACTATTCCTCCCACTAATACCAATGATGGGGCACTATTCCTCCCACTAACACCAGGGATGGGGCACTATTTCTCTAACTAACATCAAGGATGGGGAACTATTCCTCCCACTAATAACAAGGATTGGGAACTATTCCTCCCAAATCACACCAATGATGGGGCACCATTCCTCCCACTAACACCAAGGATGGGGCACTATTTCTCACACTAATACCAAGGATTGGGAACTATTCCTCCCAACTCTCGCCAATGATGGGGCACTATTCCTCCCACTAACACCATGGATGGGGAAACTATTCCTCTAACACCAAGGATGGGGACCTATTTCTCTAACTAACACCAATGATGGGGCACTATTTCTCCCACTAACACCAAGGAGGGGGGACTATTCTTGAATCCTGCCACTGACACCAGTGATGGGGCGCTATTCTTCCCATTGACACCAATGATGGGGCACTATTTACATTTTTTATTTTTTTTTACTTCCACTGATGCCAGAACATTTTCTACTCCCACTTCTGCTGGTTCATTCCTATTATTAAATGGTTATGTTAACATTGTTGGTAGCATGAAATAGAATATCACCTACACCATAGCTTTTTCAGAAGTATCGTTTTCTCTTTTCTTAAATGTAACCAATTAAATATAGTTGTATGTATTTCTCAGCCAAAAATAACTAGCCTTAGAAAGTATTTTATGTAAAGAGTATTGGATGCTTAAAGCAACCTTGAGGTAATAAGTCAATCAATGCTAAGGCCTCTTTCACATTGTGCAGGGTGGTAAAAATAGGCAGTTAAGGCATGGTTTTACCACCTCCCAACTGACCACCTTAAAGTGATATTAAAGTCAATTGTTTAATAAAAATAACATATATATCATACTTTCTTGCTCTGTGTAATGATTTTGCACAGAGTAGCCCCAATCCCCCTCTTCCTGGGTGCTCTGCTAGCGCTCCTAGCCCCTCCCTCCTGCCCTATAGCAAGCAGTTTTCAATAGGGACACCCAAGCTGACTCACTCCTGAGCCACTGCTGTGTGTGTCCATTCACCCACAGAGCCATCATTCAGCCCCGGCCCCTCTCACTCTCTCTCCTCATTGGCTCACTGGCTGTGATTGACAGTCCTGGAGCTCTGACACGCTGATGCTTTCATGCACATTGCGGATTGCGATGGGGCTCAGGTAAGTACTGGAGAGGGGGAGGGGGGCGCTGCACAGAGGAGGTTTTTTTTACCTTCAATTATAGAATGCATGGAGGTCAAAAACCTTGTGCCTTTAGAACCACGTAAAGTCTAAAATATAGCCAAAAGGGGCTGTTCACATGAATTCTGAAGAAAATTAACTGAACATTTCTATTACAGTTATATTATAAAAGTTACCTTTTGAATTATATTATTATATATTCAGGGGTGGACTGACCATTCAGCCACTCAGGCACTGCCCGAGGCCCCGTGCCACCAAGGGGCCCCATCAGGGTTGCCAGCCCCAATAAAACCAGGGACAGTATGTAAAAATCTGTGTTTTTTTTTGAAATCCCAAGATTATAGCTGCCTCGCCACTCCAGTACCTTTTCAGTGTGTGTATTCTGTGTGTATACTGTGTGTATACAGTATGTGTGTGTGTGTGTGTATACTGTATGGCCCCATAATCTATTGCCTGGGGGCCCCATAATCTCCTATTGCCCGAGGGCCCTGTAATCTTCTCCTATTGCCCGGGGGCCCCATAATCTCCTATTGCCCGGGGGCCCCATAATCTCCTATTGCCCGAGGGCCCCGTAATCTTCTCCCCTATTGCCCGGAGGCCCCATGAGTTGTCAGTCCGCCCCTGTATATATTTGAATATATTAACCACTTACAGACCGGACCATTTTGCTGGTCAAAGACCAGACCACTTTTTGCGATTTGGCACTGTGTCGCTTTAACTGACAATTGCGCGGTCGTGCGACGTGGCTCCCAAACAAAATTGACGTCCTTTTTTTTCCCACAAATAGAGATTTCTTTTGATGGTATTTGATCACCCCTGCGGTTTTTATTTTTTGCGCTATAAACAAAAATAGAGCGACAATTTTGAAAAAAAACGCATTATTTTTTACTTTTTGTTATAATAAATATCCACCAAAAATATATTAAAATAAAGTTTTTTACCTCAGTTTAGGCCGATACGTATTCTTCTACATATTTTTGGTAAAAAAAAAATAAATAAAAATAAAATCGCAATAAGCAAATGGGCGTACCTGTACGTATATTTAAATTTGCCGCCCTGCCATCGCAAGCGCGCCACCGGCGGTGCACTCGCTTGCTGGTCGGGACCCCCATGAGTCCGTTTGCGGGTCCCATGGACTCGATCACTGCGGGCATACCCGCGATTGTCTCACGGGGTGGCTGAACGAGGAAATGCCGTTGTAAACAGCATTTCCCCATTCTGCCTAGTAACTAGTGACGCTGATCTCTGCTCCATGTGATTGGAGCAGAAATCAGTGTTCATGAAATTAAAGCCCAGCCCCCAACAGTTAGTAACACGCCCCTAGGAACACTTAACCCCTACACTGCCACCCACTGGTTAACCCCTTCACTGCCAGTGTCATTTACACAGGAATCACTGCATTTATATAGCACTGATTGCTGTATAAATGACAATGGTCCCAAAAATGTGTCAAAAATGTGTACAAATATGAGGGCCTCATGTGGGACGTGTCAAGCAAGGGGTCTGGGCTGATGTTAAAGTCACCCCCAAGGATCAGGGAGCCTTCTTTAAAGTCAGCTAATTTTTATTTATTTTTTAAGTTACTTCCTGGTTTCCATGCCTAGGCAAATGATCTCATACATTCCTATAGTCTTCAGGAGGGGAGGAGGGGCTTTCTTGGCTAAGCACACCCTATTTTGCTTGCATGCCTGAGATAAGGGCAGATGGATTCCAGGAAATAAGTGCTACGTAAATCATCTGCCCTTGCTCAAGATGACCTCAGCCAGAAATGTGATTCAAAGTGATTTCTCAAGAAAATAAAGCATGAAGACATGGATGGATGGGGGGAGTTTGCTTTAAATATTAAAAATGTATTAAATAGGGTTTTTGGTTTGTGGTGCTTAGACAGTGCAGTGTCACTTTATGTAATCGGTAAGGTTCTAAACAGTATATAACGGTGAGATTGTGCTGCATTCATCAGTTATAAAGAAGCTGGCTCAGGTAATGGTTTGCATTCATCTTCTTGTTCCTCCTTTTTTTTTTCATGGTAGCCCCAGGTTCATCTTGAGCGGCGTCTAGCGGTTCTTCTGAGGACATACAATAAATACATATAGGGAAATATTAAATTAACATGGCATGGCAGCAGCCTGACATCAAAGCTGAATGTTATGCAGTATAACGTGTATCTAAATCTTTTTGTAAATCATCCTTTTATACAGTTGTATGTAAAAGTTTAGGAACCCCTGACAATTTCCATGATTGTCATTTAAAAATATTTGGGTGTTTGGATCAGCAATTTCATTTTGATCTATAAAATAACTTAACCACCTCGCGCCAGCCCTATGGCCGAATGACGGCCGTAGAGCGGGCGCGTTCGTCCGGGTGGTCGTCCCTGGACGTCCTGATGTTTACTTCCGCAATGCGCGCCGCCGCGGGCACGCATCGCGGAAGTTCTGTGTTCGCCGTGTCCCCCGGGGACAGGCAAACACAGATCGCTGTAAACGGCCAATCACAGCGGTGATCGGCGTGTCCAATGGGAGATGATCTCATATGTAAACATATGAGATCATCTCTCAGCGCCGCTCTCCCTCCTCGCACAGTGTGAGAGGGGAGAGAAAAAAAAAGTAAAAAAATTAAATAAAAAGTGCCATCCTCCCCCAGCAATGCCATCTTCCCCCAGCAGTGCCATCTGCCCCAGTGCCATCCGCCACAGTGCCATCCGCCCCAGTGCTACCTGCCCCCAGTGCCATCCACCCCAGTGCTACCTGCCCCCAGTGCTACCTGCCCCAGGTGCCACCTGGCGTCAGTGCCACCTGTCGTCAGTGCCATCTGTCATCAGTGCCACGTGTCATTAGTGCCACATAGTGCCATCTGTCATCAGTGCCACGTATCAGTGCCATTTGTCATCAGTGCCACCTGTCAGTGTCATGTGCCATCTGTTGTCAGTGTCACGTGTCAATGCCACTTATCAGTGCCATCTGTCATCAGTGTCACGCGTCATCGGTGCCATGTATTAGTGCCATCTGTCATCAGTGGCACGTATTAGTGCCATCTGTCATCAGTGCCACGTATTAGTGCCACGTGTCTTCAGTGCCACATATTAGTGCCACGTGTCATCAGTGCCACGTATAAGTGCCACGTGTCATCAGTGCCACATATTAGTGCCATCTGTCATCAGTGCCACATATTAGTGCCATCTGTCATCAGTGCCATCTGTCATCAGTGCCACGTATTAGTGCCACGTGTCTTCAGTGCCACATATTAGTGCCACGTGTCATCAGTGCCACGTATAAGTGCCACGTGTCATCAGTGCCACATATTAGTGCCATCTGTCATCAGTGTCACATATTAGTGCCATCTGTCATCAGTGCCATCTGTCATCAGTGCCACGTATAAGTGTCATCATTGCCACGTATCAGTGCCATCTGTCATCAGTGTCACGTGTCATTGTCCTGGTGCTTCAAAAATGTAATAAATAGTCAACAAGTTAGATGTGTAATTTATGTTCCTAGAACACGTGATGGCGCTACCTGCATGTTGGGCCTCTCTATGTGGCCAGGCTGTGAAAAAGTCACACACATGTGGTATTGTAATACTCAGGAGGAGTAGCAGAATTTTTTGGGGGGTGTCATTTGTGGTATACACATGCCACGTGAGAGAAATAACCTATTACAATGCCAATTTTGTGGAGAAAAAAAAAATGAAAAATCTTAATTTTGCAAAGAATTGTGGGAAAAAAATGACAACATCAAAAAGCTCCCCATGCCTCTTACTAAATACCTTGGAATGTCTACTTTCCAAAAAGTGGTAATTTGGGGGGTATTTGTACTTTCCTGACTTGTTCGGGTCACAAGAAGCGAGATCGGCCACCAGTACATCAGATGTGATCAATTTTGTGCGATTCGCACCACAGCTTGTAGACTCTCTAACTTTCACAAAGACCAAATAATATCCACTAATTTGGGTTATTTTTTACCCAAGATATGTAGCAGTATAAATTGTGACCAAAATTTATGAAGAAAAATTAATAATTTGCATAATTCTGTCACAGAAACAAAGAAATATGCGTTTTTTTTCAAAATTTCCGGTCTTTTTTCATTTATAGCGCAAAAAATAAAAACCCCAGAGGTGATCAAATACCACCAAAAGAAAGCTCTATTTGTGGGAAAAAAAGGACAAAAAAATTCATTTGGGTACAGTGTTACATGACTGAGTAATTGTCATTCAAATTGTGAGAGCACCGAAAGCTGAAAATTGGTCTGGGCAGGAAGGGTGTTTAAGTGCCCAGTAAGCAAGTGGTTAAGGACACAGTAATATTTCAGTAGCGAAATGAGGTTTATTGGATTAACAGAAAATGTGCAATATGCATCAAAACAAAAAATTAGACAGGTGCATAAATTTGGGCACCCCAACAGAAAAATCACACCAATATTTAGTAGAGCCTCCTTTAGCAGGAATAACAGCCTCTAGACCAGTGATGGTGAACCTTGTCACCCCAGATGTTTTGGAACTACATTTCCCATGATGCTCAAATATACTGCAGAGTGCATGAGAATCATGGGAAATGTAGTTCCAAAACATCTGGGGTGCCAAGATTAGCCATCACTGCTCTAGACGCTTCCTATAGCCTGTAATGAGTGTCTGGATTCTGGATGAATGTATTTTGGACCATTCCTCCTTACAAAACATCTCCAGTTCAGTTAGGTTTGATGGTTGCCCAGCATGGACAGCCCGCTTCAAAATCACCCCACAGATGTTCAATGATATTCAGGTCTGGGGACTGGGATGACCATTCCAGAACATTGTACTTGTTCCTCTGCATAAATGCCCGAGTAGATTTTGAGCAGTGTTTTGGGTCATTGACTTGTTGAAATATCCAGCCCCGGTGTAAGTTCAACTTTGTGGCTGATTCCTCAACATCATTCTCAAGAATCTGCTGATATTGAGTGGAATCCACGTGACCCTCGACTTTAAAGCGAAGATCCACCCCTAAAGTGGAGCTTCCGCTCATTGGAACCCTCCCCCCCTCCGGCGCCACAATTGGCACCTTTCAGTGGGGAGGGGGGTGCAGGTACCAGTACAGTACAGGTATCTGCACCCACTTCCAGAATCTGCAGAATCTACGCCCCTTTCCGAAGGTCCCCCGCTGTCTGCTGGGAAACACACGGATCCCAGAGACAGCAGGGACCATTCTTATTCTTATTGCGCAGCGCGACTCGCGCATGCACAGTAGGGAACCGGGAAATGAAGCCGCAAGGCTCCACTTTCTGATTCCCATAGCCAAGATGGCGGCGGCAGCACCCGAGAGACGATCGAGAGATCGGCTTCGGATGCCGACATCGCGGGCGCACTGGCCGGGAAAGTGTCATTATTTTAAAAGTCAGCAGCTGCAGTATTTGTAGCTGCTGGCTTTAAAAAAAAAAAAAAACGGCGGACTCCCGCTTTAACCAGATTCCCAGTACCGGCACTGGCCACACAGCCCCACAGCATGATGGAACCTCCACCAGATTTTACTGTGGGTAGCAGCAAGTGTTTTTCTTGGAATGCTTTTGCCGCCATGCATAACGCCTGTTGTTATGACCAAATAACTCGATCTTTGTTTCATCAGTCCACAGCACCTTATTCCAAAATGAAGCTGGCTTGTCCAAATGTGCTGTGGCAAACCTCAAGTGACTCCGTTTGTGGCGTGTGTGCATTTTGTCAATGCAAATGTTCCTCCAGTATTTTTTGATAACATACTGCATTCATCTTGCCATCAATTTTGACCAAATTTCCTGTGCCTTTATAGCTCACACATCCCCAAAACATCAGCGATCCACCTCCGTGTTTCACAGTAGGAATGGTGGACCTTTCATCATAGGCCTTGTTGACTCCTCTCCAAATGTAGCGTTTATGGTTGTGGCCAAAAAGCTCAATTTTGGTCTCATCACTCCAAATGAGTTTGTGCGGGAAGGTTTGAGGCTTGTCTCTGTGCTGTTTGGCGTATTGTAAGCGGGATACTTTGTGGCATTTGCCTAGTAATGGGTTTCTTCTGGCGACTCAACCATGCAGCCCAGCTTTCTTCAAGTGCCTCCTTTTTGTGCATCTTGAAACAGCCACACCACATGTTTTCAGAGAGTCCTGTATTTCACCTGAAGTTATTTGTGGGTTTTTCTTTGCATCCTGAACAATATTCCTTGCAGTTGTGGCTGAAATTTTAGTTGGTCTACCTGACCGTGGTTTGGTTTCAACAGAACCCCTCATTTTCCACTTCTTGATTAGAGTTTGAACACTTCTGATTGGCATTCTCAATTCCTTGGATATATATTTATATCTCTTTTCTGTTATATACTGTTCAACTACCTTTTCTCGCAGATCCTTTGACAATTCTTTTGCTTTCCCCCATGACTCAGAATCCAGAAACGTCAGTGCAGCACTGGATGAAAAATGCAAGGGTCTGTCAGGAGTCCAGAAACTCACTGACCTTTTATACACACACACACACACACACACACACACACACACACACTAATTACAAGCAAACAGATCACAGGTGAGAATGGTGACCTTTAATAGCCATTCAAACCCCTTTGTGCCAACTTGTGTTTGTGTTATCAGGCCAAAATCACCAGGGTATGTAAACTTTTGATCAGGGTAATTTGGGTGGTTTCTGTTGTGATTATGATTTAAAAAGAGTAAACACAGTTGACTGATAATAAATGGCTTCAGCCAAACACTAACCATGAGTGAAAGTAATGTTTTTGTGTTTTCCATATTCTCTGAAACATGGCCATGAAATCATAAATTCTGCCAGGGTATGCAAACTTATGAGCACACCTGTGTATATTTTAAGGTTGTCCCGATACCGAGCATTTGCCTGAGTACTTGTACTCGGGCAAATGCTCTGATGCTTGATCCGATACCTGGGCAGGCAGGGATGATCGGTGCAGCGGTGTGGGGGGGGGAGTACAAGCACAGATCCCCCTGTATAGATTTCAATAAAGCAGCTGACAGCCACTTCTCCTCCTCTCCCTCCATTGGCTTTCAGCTGCTTTATTGGAATGTATACGGGGGGGGGGGGGATCAATGCTTGTAACACCCCCCCCCACCACCGCACCGATCATCCCTGACTGTCCCACGTATCTTCCACCGCCCCCTCTGTGTCCTCCTTCATGCTTCTCCGGGCCCCTCTCCGTGCTACGCTCCGGTCCCTCTCCGTGCTCCTCCACCCTCTCTGTCGTGGATCTGTCAGTATGGAGAGCAAAGGAAGGAGTCGGTAAATCTGTCATTTACCAGCTCTTTCCTTTTCCGAATGAACAGGAGTCAGTGACCACTGACTGTCCATTCATAACTGAGCATAGAGCAATCTGCAGTGGCGGCTGCTGAAGTTTTAGGATGGGAGGGTGCCAGACCCCGTCTTTCCTGTTTGACCCCCCCACTTCTCATAAGCCCCACCCCTTATATACAGTACGTCAGCATTACAGATGGGGTATATAAGACAGCATTAAAGATAGGATATATAGATCAGCATTACAGAGCAGGGTATATAGGCCAGCATTGGGTATATAGATCAGCATTACAGAGCAGGGTATATAGGCCAGCATTGGGTATATAGATCAGAATTACAGATCAGGGTATATAGGCCAGCATTGGGTATATAGATCAGCATTACAGAGCAGGGTATATAGGCCAGCATTGGGTATATAGATCAGCATTACAGATCAGGTTATATAGGTCGGCATTGGGTATATAGCACTGACAGTACCCACCCGCTTGTGGCTCGCAGGGCTGACAGATTTCCTGAGCCCGCCCCCCCCCCCCCCCCCCACAGCACTGCTCCGAGCACCCCCCTCCCCCCGCTCACAGGACTTAGGACCCCTGATATCTCACTAAAGGCCCCCCAACAGGGCTGTTAAAAAAAAAGAATTGTAATAAATATTTACATGGTGTAAAAATAATAAAAAATGTAATTAAAACCACACTGACACCATTCACTCTCCCCCCCCTTCAAAGAAAGAAATGTAAACAAAAAAATAAATAATTGTAAAAATAAAGTTGTAAAAAAAATAATAATAATAAAATACTGATACAGTTCACACATCATCATTGCTGCATATTAGTGCCACTGTCACATGACATAAAAAAAAAATTATTGGTAATTGGTATTGGCGAGTACGTGAAAAAAAAAGGATCAGTACTTGTACTCGGTCTTAAAAAAGTGGTATTGGGACAACCTAATATATATATATATATATACACATACATACATACACACACACACACACATATATGTGTATGTATGTATACATTATATATATATATATGTATATATATGTACACACACACACATATATACATACACACACACATACATATGTGTTTGAACTTTAGGGTACACACCCTAATGCAATAGGCTGCGCCCACCTATGCTGACAACACTACTGCTAATTGTGAGTCAGTGGCTCATTGCTGTCAGTCTGCAACAGGAAGTGCTGGTACTGGCAGGATCTCGAGGTAAAGAACTTTGAAACAGCTTATTTGTTTAAGAAAAATATACACAATGGGGGATAATGCTAATCATATTGAAACAGATTTTGGGCCTACATAGACATTTTTGCTTTTCTGGACAGGAAGTGAAGGGTAATCTGAAATCCCCCAAAAAAAACCTGACAGTTTTATTCATCATATGGAGGTAGGGATCCTCTTTTGGCAGACTATTTACCGATAGGTGGAGGTAGCCTTTATTCTCACACATGTATAGTAAACAAATGATGTGATATTGTTTTGATTTATTAATGTTTGCACCGGGCATATGTGACAAAACGAATGAAAAACTGATTAGTTTATGTCCATTAAATGGTTTATCGATCAAGATTCGGTCATTACATAACGGCAAAATCCTTTGATCCAACTTTTCGGAAAGTGTATGGCCAGCAATACACTGAAACTAATCTAGATCACACCCTGATGTAACAATTCTATTTTTATTTATTCTTCATTTTTTATTTTATTTTTTACAGACTTTCCCTCCAGCGAAAAGAAAAATGTACAATGTATCTTTTCCCTATTGCAGAGGAGAAACAATACAGGGGCAGGCTTTATTCACAATAATCACTGTGATTGGCTCTTACAGTGATCACATGATCCATATTCGATTCACCTGAATCAGGAACCGTTGGTGACAGCTCGGTCTCTGTGCTGGGGACCCGCAATCTAGCGCAATTCTTGCACAAAAATATGCTGCATATATTGTATGTGGCTCCACAGAAAAGAATGCCACCTATATGTATTGGCGGTATCAATGGGTTCAAATTACCCCCGTCCCATATAAATTAAACCACGTCTATTTAATTTGAAATTAAATCTGAACCCTAACTAGATGACATTTTGCTAAAGCACTGTGTGTTATATACAATTGCCATGTTTTTCCCCCATTGAGGGAAATCTGTATAATCCTAGAGTCCTAGATAGCAGGAAAGGTTTTAAACTAGATCTAATCCTTCTTCATCCTACTGGGACAACCCTAATATAACCCATTACATCATCTAACGCAGGGGTCCTTAACCCAGGGGTCTATGGACCCCTATGTAGTTCATGGATGGGTTTCAGGGGGTTAGAAATAAAAATAGCATTTACATTCACTATAAAGCCCCCCACCCTTGTCACAATCAATGGTTATCCATTGAAAGAAATTTTTGTACTCTGCCTTAGTGTCTCTTGACCAGTGGCGGTTCCATTTTTTTTGGGTGGGGGAGTGTTGGCACCAACCACCCCCCATCAGTCGGTCGGTCCGTAAGTCGGTCAATCAGTCAACTCCCCCTCCTCCGCCGTTCGCTCGTCAGTCCACCAGCCCCACACTTACCCCATCTAGGTTGCGGGCAATGCTTCCTCCTTGGTGGCTTCACTCTGAGTCTCCTCCTCAGTGGCCAATACGATCGCTTCTCTTCCCAGCCAATCGGGTTTTAAGACCCGCATCCTGATTGCCCGGGAGGAGAACCAGGAAGACGATAGGGAATATTAATGCTCTACACCCCGAGCCCACCCTTTTTTGAAGCCAATTAGAGCCACAGGCTCTAATCATGTGCTTCAAAAAAATAATAAAACCCATTGGAATCCATGCATCCGGTGCCCTGCATGTAGATTAGGGCAGTGTTTCTCAACTCCAGTCCTCAAGGCGCACCAGCGGGTCATGGTTTAAGGATTTCCCTCAGAAGAAACAGCTGTGGTAATTACTAAGGCAGTGAAACTGATGAAATCACCTGTGCAAAATAGTGGAAATCCTGAAATCATGACCTGTTGGTGCTCCTTGAGGACTGGAGTTTAGAAACACTGTATTAGGGGACGGGAGCATGGTTCAGGGGGGCCGCTTATGGACAGGCCGCCATTGCTCATGACTCATTGTTTGTCCATTTTTACCATTTCAATTTGTATCATCTTGGCGGGTCCATATCTTTTATCAGGTTCCGAAAGAACCGGTGATCTAAATGGATCCCTGGAGTAAATAGTGCTACACATAATTGAAATATAATTTTTTTTTTGTGGAATTGGTCTTTGGCAGCAAAGATTTGATAGCTACTGGTAAATAAACTATTTTTTTATTTCATTGTCTTAGTTTTTATACTTTTTTTTTTTTACCACTCTTTACATCTACTCACTCAGGGATTCAACGTCCATTCTACGATCTTGGGATGTTCGAGGCTCACATGGGCTACTTTACACCTAAACGTCTTCCTGGGGTCCTCCAATTCATCGGCGAGCTTCAAAGTGGACGTAGCATTGTAGAGGCCATGTTCATCGAGCCTTTTGTGCAGTGTGTGTGGCACCAACTCATCCTCCTTATACCATTCTATGGTCAGCTCCTGCGGGTGGAATCTGAGGATGTTGCAGAAGAGCTCCATCTGCAGACCAAGAGGCGGTATTGCTGGTTTGTATTTTATAGGTTCCAGGACCGGTACAGCTGAAAAAAAAAAAGTTAGATTTTAGTAAAACTCCAGATTTTTTTTGGGGGGGGGGGGACAAGCACCACACCCCCTCCACCATATGGTCAAATGTATACAGTACATTTCAAGGATTTAATACTGAACTCCGGCCATCCCCCTCCCACATCCCCCCCCACTTTTTTTAATCCCTGCTGGGGGAACTTTAAGTATTTGTGAACCTAATACAAGTAATCTATACATTGGCAATGCTTACCCACTGGTTAACCACTTCCCGACCGGCGCACAACGATGTACGTCGGCAGAATGGCACGGGCAGGCAAATTGGTGTACAGGTACGTCCATTTGAAATTGCCGCCCTGCCATCGCAGGTGCCGGTCGGGACCCCCGTGAGTTCGGTCGCAGGTCCCGCGGACTTGATTGCCGCGGGGATACCCGCGATCGTCTCAAGGAGCGGCTGAACGGGGAGATGCAGAAGTAAACAGCATCTCCCCATTCTGCCTAGCAGCAAGTGACACTGATCTCTGCTCCCTGTGATTGGAGCAGAGATCAGTGTTCACTAACACACAGCCCAGCCCCCCACAGTTAGTAACACGCCCCTAGGACACACTTAACCCCTACACTGGAACCCCCTGGTTAACCCCTTCACTGCCAGTGTCATTTACGCAGGAATCAGTGCATTTGTATAGCACTGATTGCTGTATAAATGACAATGGTCCCAAAAATTTCCGATGTGTCCGCTATAATGTCGCAGTCACAATAAAAATTGCTGATCGCCACCATTACTAGTAAAAAAAAATTATTCAAAAAAATGCCATAAAACTATCCCCTATTTTGTAAACGCTATACATTTTGCGCAAACCAATCAATAGCGTTTTTTTTTTTAACCAAAAATATGTAGAAGAATACGTATCGGCCTAAACTGAGGAAAAAAATGTTTTTTTATATATATTTTTGGGGTATATTTATAGCGCAAAAAATAAAAAACGCAGAGGTGAGCAAATACCACCAAAAGAAAGCTCTATTTGTGGGAAAAAAAGGACGTCAATTTTGTTTGGGAGCCACGTCGCACGACTGCGCAATTGTCAGCTAAAACCACTCAGTGCCCAATCGTAAAAAGTGGTCTGGTCTTAAGCCAGCAAAACGGTGCGGTCTGTAAGTGGGTAAGATTTTTGTTTAATTCTGCACTATCTTTGAAATAGCCCCAGCCTCTGTTCAAATCCAATCCGGGGACAAAACTGGGCACAGACTTGGTTCGGGGACAGTGTCCTCAATCCGGGGACTGTCCCCAGAAACCGGGGATGTCTGGTCACCCTAGTCTGGGGGCCTACTAATCCTGAGGTGGCCCTTAGGCCGTCTTGCCTGTGTGGAAGAAGCCGAGCCAAGCTGAGGAGATCCAGGGGAAGACACTTACTGGAGAGAGCCAGGATGAAGGCTGGTCTCTCAGAAGGACCTGGTGACTTGTTTGGAGGACCCACCTACATCTAAACTACCCTCACAGTACCGCAGAGTCAGCTTAAAGGTTCTGGTACTGCCGAGCTGTTCTACAATCGAATCAAGGTAACTAGCTCCTGGCTGCTAAGTCTGTGAAAGAGACTCGTCCAGACATTCTCCTGGTTGCTAGGTCTGTGTGAGAGACCTACCTAGGTATCCAAGATCTTCTAAAAGAAAGAAGTTTTTTCCTTTGGATTCAAGGAGTCTGTAAGTGATCTGCTAAAAAGTATCTGAAACCGCCCCTTAACCTCTCTCCTACTACTTTTCTCAAGTTCTCATTAAAGCATTGAAAAATACCTAAAGTGACTGGCCCCTAAATTCAGTTCTAAATTCCCATTATAGCCATGGACTCAGCCTTGGGGTGAATGTAAGCTCGCTCCTTGTATCTGGAGGTACCTTTTTGCTCCCAGTAAACCCGGGGGGGGGGGGGGGGGGGGGGGCGCTACACATGCTACATCTTACAGTTCATTTTCTTTCTGAAAAAGCCACAGCATGAGTAGAAAAGCTTGTCTTCTAAGCCCTTGTTTCCTATCGGACTGTTTTGTCGGATATTCCGACTGTGTGTGGTCTCCATCGGACTGTTTCCAACTTGCCTGTAAAATTTTCCGACAAAATGCTCCAATCAGACATACTCCGATCATGTGTAGCCTACTCCGACGGACAAAGTGGCACGCATGCTCAGATCAAATTCCTAGACCAAAGCTATTGGCTACTAGCCTGAACGTAGTCCCGTCATAACGAAATAACGTCATCACGTTATGTACAATCGGATTTTCCGACAACTTAGTCCGACCGTGTGTATGCAACATCACTTCCGAACCTCTTCCGGGAATTAATCCGTCAGAATTACTCCAACGGATTTGGTTGTCGGAAACTCCAACCGTGTGTACAAGGGCTAACAGCCTCCTGCTGCGTGGAAGCAGTGGTCTCTCTGTAGAGGTCTGAGATGCCCCTTTAAGTTACGTCAGACCTATAGCTCTACAAATCAGCAGAGTTCATGTTACCCGCCGATTGTAACTTTGCCTCAGTGGGGGGGGGTGGGTCAGACCTCTGCAGAGAGATCACTGCTTCCACACACAGAACAAGGGCCATTCTCTGGCAGGAGACAGGTTCTTCTACTTAGACTTTGCACACCTTTTGTTTCAATGTGCCAGGAATGTAGTGAGCCGATTTGAGCTGAAAGCTCTACTGGGCTTTAAATAATAATGATATGATTTTTAATGAGACTCACATACCTCTTACATAGGTGTCAAAGGCCAGTTGCTTATTTTGGGCTAATGCAGGATAATAAACCCGGCAGATGTATATCTTTCCATGATCTTCGCTCACATTTGCTGTGAAGGTCAGAGAGCTGGAATAACTGAAGACACGACCCTCCTGGTGTTCTTCAGGTGTATGTGAATATCTGTCATCACAAGTCTCTCCTTTTTTAAAGATAACCTTAGTCGGCTTCTGTTTCATCATGTCTTTTTTCAGCCAAATAATTTGTAAAGGTCCCGGGTTGTATTTAGTTATGTTGCATGTAAGCGTCACCTCTTCACCATGTATTAGGTCTTTTGTGGTGATAATGGGTGAGAGATTCAGACAATCTACATAAGAAAACACAACACATATTATAATTGGCAAAACAGGCACTTTATAAAGGAATCCATCGTTTTTTTGTAAAAATCGGATGCAAAGAAAAGTAAAAAAAAACCCTGTATACACAAAGTACAGCTGCACATACATAATGTACACAAGCACACCATTATGAAGCACAGGTAATCATTAGTTCCCTATTACACCACACATACACTATATGGTCATACATTTGTGGACACCCGATCATCACACCTATATGAGTTTAATGGACATCCCCTTCGGAAAGTCATGGCCATTATCCTGGAGTTGACAACTCCTGTCTGTTGGTATAACAACCTCCACTCTAATGCCACGTATACACGATCAGACTATCCGGCGGACTTAGTCTGGTGGACAAACCGCCGGAAAGTCTGCCAAATTTCCGAACGAGCGGACCTGCCCACACACCGGACTTTTCCGGCGGACTTGCCACCGTACTTTTGAAATGAACGGACTTGCCCACACACGGAGGAAAGTCCGTTCATTTTAAATGCGACTCCAGGTAGTTGGGACTAGCGAAGGAAGTTGGCAACATTGACACATCGCTGGCCCCGTCACCTGGTATGGACTTAAAGGGAAAGCCCTACGCAGAAAAAACGGCGTGGGGGTCCCCCCCCTAGGTCCATATCAGACCCTTATCCGAGCACGCAACCTGGCCGGTCAGGAAAGGGGGTGGGGACGAGCGAGCGCCCCCCCCCCCTCCTGAGCCGTACCAGGCTGCGTGCCCTCAACATGGGGGGGGGTGCTTTGGGGAAGAGGGGCCACGCGGCCCCCCCACCCCAAACCACCTTGTCCCCATGTTGATGAGGACAAGGGCCTCTTCCCGACAACCCTGGCCGTTGGTTGTCGTGGTCTGCAGGAGGGGGGGCTTATCGGAATCCGGGAGCCCCCTTTAATAAGGGGGCCCCCAGATCCCGGCCCCCCACCCTATGTGAATGAGTGTGGGGTACAATGTACCCCTACCCATTCACCTGTGAAAAAAATGTAAATAAAACACAACACACAAGGGGTAAAATAATTTATTGCACAGCTCCGCCTTAGGCTCTAATCATGTACTAAAAAAAAAACAAAAAAAACACGCACATTGAAATCTATGCGTCCCACGCCATGCATGTCAATTAGGGCGCATGGATTGGGGGGGCGGAGCCCCTAATGGAGTGGCCGCCACTGTTCCAATTCTTCCCAAAGGTGGTCAGTAGGGGTAAGATCAGGGCTCTTGTAGGACACTCCAGTTCCTCCACCAAGTCTTTATGGAGCTGGAGTTGAGCACGGGGCACAGTCATGCTAAAACAGAAACTTTTCCCAAACTGTTACGTTAAAATTGGAAGAGTGCAATGTTCTAAAATGTCTTTGATGTCTTTCTTATGATGTATTAGGCCCAGTGACATCACTAGGGGGTGGCTTTTGGGGCTTTAGCCCCAAATCTGGGGCCCATAGCCCCGAGTCTCTGCAGGGGTCCCCAAGGGGAGGGGAGGCTCTTTGGGGACCCTGATGTAAGGGTGAGACTCTCTGGGGACCCTGATTTTAAGGGGGGACTCTCTGGGGACCCTGATTTAAGGGGGTGGATCTCTGGGGACCCTGATTTAAGGGGCTGGCTCTCTCGGGACCCTGATTTAAGGGGGTGGCTCTCTGGGGACCCTGATTTAAGGAGGTGGCTCTCTGGGGACCCTGATTTAAGGGGGTGGCTCTCTGGGGACCCTGATTTAAGGGGGTGGCTCTCTGGGGACCCTGATTTAAGGGGGTGGCTCTCTGGGGACCCTGATTTAAGGGGGTGGCTCTCTGGGGACCCTGATTTAAGGGGGTGGCTCTCTGGGGACCCTGATTTAAGGGGGTGGCTCTCTGGGGACCCTGATTTAAGGGGGTGGCTCTCTGGGGACCCTAATGTAGGTGGGGGGCTCTCTGGGGACCCTGGTGCAAGGGGGAAGGCTCTCTGGGGACCCTGATGTAAGAGGGAGCTCTCTGAAGACCCTGATGTAAGAGAGAGCTCTCTGGGGACCCTGATGTAAGAGAGAGCTCTCTGGGGACCCTGATGTAAGAGGGATATATACACACACACGTACACTTATATTGCTGTATATACATGTGTATGCCTGCCCAAGCGTATGACTTTCTTTACTATGCTGCTATGGTCTCTAGCCCCAGATTTTTTGTAGACCTAGCAATGCGTGTCCATGTGAAAGGAGCTCCGTGTAAAAGGGGATCGCTCGTCAATCCCCGCTGAGCAGGCAGATGACAGGTCTGTCTCTGCACATAGTGCAGGGACCGATCTGTCAGAGCGCCACTCTCCTCTATGGGGGATCAGATAATGACGGACCGTAGAGCCGGTTTTCATCCGATCCGATCACAGATGGAAAAGTCGTCATCAGAAACAGAGCACAGCGGAGACTGATGTCATTGAATGTCAGCGGATGTTCATCCACTGACATCCACTCTCCCATAGGGATACATGCATGTCCGTTTTCCAATCCGAAAACGGATGGATGAAAAACGGACATACGGTCCACCCGAGTGAAAGGGGCCTTATTCAACCACCATTTGTGAGGTTAGGTACTGATGTTGAATGAGTAGCCCTGGCTCACAATTTGCATTCCCATTCCCAAAACTGCTCAGAAAGCCCCTCAAGCTCCTCCACACCCAAACTCCCCATATCATGTCGTTATGAAGCTGCTTTGTGCGCAGGGGTGGAGTCATGGTAGAACAAAAAAGTGCCTTCCTCAAACTGTTATCACAAGGTTGAAAGAGCACAATTGTTTAAAATGTCTTTGCCCTTGTACACACGGTCGGAGATTCCGACGGAATGTGTCCTATCGGACCGTTTTGTCGGATAATCCGACTGTGTGTGGTATGCATTGGATTGTTTCCGTCGGAATATCCGTCGGACCCAATTTTCCAACTTGTTGGAAATATTTTCCGACAAACTGGTCCGATCGGACATACTCCGATCATGTGCAGAGAATTCCGATCGGACAAAGTGCCACGCATGCTCAGATCAAATTCCTAGACCAAAGCTATTGGCTACTAGCCTGAACGTAGTCCCGTCATAACGAAATAACGTTATCACGTTCTGAACGATCGGATTTTCCGACAACTTGGTCCGACCGTGTGTATGCAACAGTTTCGGACACAATCCGTCAGACAAAATCCAACGGATTTGGTTGGCAGAATGTCCGACCGTGTGTACAAGGGCTTTGTGTGATGTAGTATTAAAGCGGAGGTCCACCCAAAAGTGAACCTTCCGCTCATTGGAATCCTCCCCCCCTCCGGCGCCACAATTGGCACCTTTCAGGGGGGAGGGGGAGGGGGGTGCAGTTACCTGGATAATCCAGGTATCTGCACCCACTTCCGGGATAGCTCTCTGCGGAAAGGGGCGTAGATTTACGCCCCCTTTCCGAAAGTCCCCCGCTGCCTGCTGGGAAACACACAGATCCCAGAGGCAGCGGGTCCATCCTTATTGCGCAGCGCGACTCACGCATGTGCAGTAGGGAACCGGGAAATGAAGCCGAAAGGCTCCACTTCCTGATTCCCATACCCAAGATGGCGGCGGCAGCACCCGAGAGACGATCGAGAGATCGACTTCGGGTGCCGACATCGCGGGCGCGCTGGGCGGGTAAGTGTCCTTATTTTAAAAGTCAGCAGCTGCAGTATTTGTAGCTGCTGGCTTTAAAAAAAAAAAAAAAACGGCGGAACTCCCGGCGGACTCCCGCTTTAAGCCTGCATTTACACGTAAGCAGAGCCTATACCTCCTAATTTTAAAAATCTAAATTCAGTCATTCTTCAGGTGTGTTACAGGCTGAGCCAAACAAATTCTACCCAGGTAGAAACTGTTTCTACCACTGATCGTCAAGGAGGACTTGATGGGGGGGGGGGGGAATTGTTTGCCTGTTTATTGGCATTCATGGCAGAATTGTTGTCCTTGATTGCTAGGATAGAGGTAGCAGAAGTCACATTAGTTAGCAGCAGTGGTGACCAGTAGAGGCCATTTACACTGAAAGACTCTATGCATGTATGAATCAGTTACCCAAGGGGAAAACAGACCTTTAGAAATATATAAATCCGTCTTACCTCCCTTCACCTTTAGGGTACATTGTTGCGAGATGGGAGTTTTCAGAGCAGGATGTTGCACTTCTACGGTCAGTTCTGCTCCATCATCGGTCTCAATGTTCGGAGTTATTCGGAGAATACACGGGCAGTTGTAAAAAATGAAAGACCGTTTTGGGCTCAGTTGTTCCAGTTCAGCTTTCAAGTTAACAGCCTCCACATTTTCTCGATTAAGAAATTGGGCTTCAATAGTTTCCTCAGGATTCTGATGTCCTGGTTGCTCATTAGAGAATTCCCATAAGCAGATTTGATGCTTTTCAGAATCATTGACTCTCTTCAAATGTACAGATACGTTAATTGTTTTTGGTTTAAAATCCAGTATGAAAAAAGTCAGGTTGGATTTTTTCATGTGAACCAAATAATCCGCTCCCGTGATGCTTGAAATCTGTGGAGCTGCAGGAAATAAAATTTGGCACAGATTATTATTATATTATTATTATTATACAGGTTTTATATAGCGCCAACAGTTTGCTCAGCGCTTCACAACATGAGGGCAGACATTACAATTACATTACAATTTGGTACAAGAGGAATCAGAGGGCCGTGCTCGTTAGAGCTTACAATCTAAAAAGGAAGGGCCAATTGATACAAAAAGGTAATAGCCGTGGGGGGATGAGCTGATGGAAGTAAAACAGTGTTAGTTAGAAGCAGGATAGGCTTCTTTGAAAAAAAGGGTTTTCAGGGATCGTCTAAAGATGGATAGATTAGGGGACAGTCGGACAGATTGGGGTAGGGAGTTCCAAAGGATGGGAGAAGCTCTGTAGAAATCCTGGAGGCGAGCATGGGAGGACGTGACAAGGGAGCTAGAGAGCAGGAGGTCCTGGGATGACTGAAGAGAGCGGCTTGGTTGGTATTTTGGGACTAGGTTGGTGATGTAACTAGGAGCAGAGTTATGGATGGCTTTGTAAATTATTGTTAGTACTTTGAATTTTATTTGTTGGGTGAGTGGAAGCCAGTGCAGGGACTGGCAGAGAGGGGTGGAATACATTGAATGGCTGGTAAGGTGGATGAGTCTGGCAGCGGCATTCATTATGAACTGGAGGGGGGATAGTCTATGTAAAGGTAATCCAATGAGGAGGGAGTTGCAGTAGTCAAGGTGAGAGATGACCAGGGAGTGAATTAGAAGCTTGGTGGTGTCATTAGTTAAAAAGGGGCGTATTCTGGAAATGTTGCGGAGGCGGCATGATTTGGACAGGGCTTGTATGTGGGCCTGAAAGGACAGTTCGGAGTCTAAGGTTACCCCTAGCACCCTGGCATGTGGGGATGGACTGATAGATGTGCCATTGATCTTGACAGAGAAGTCACAGATATGGCGATATTAAAACAGAAATAAACCCAATAAGTAGCTTTTAAAAGATTTTTTAGCATGTAATGCAATCTCAGAAAAAATACCCATTGGTCCATGTGTGGGCACTTCCTGTTATGGGGTGACAACTGTCTTTTAATTTCTCCTGTGCCGTCACCATCTCATGTGCGCAGGGCCGGCGCTCCCACTAGGCGAACTAGGCAGTCACCTAGGGCGCACTGCCGCCTAGGGGCGCAGCCACAGCCTTGGTCCGCTCCAGAGGATCAGTTCCCTCTTGGCGAGTGGTGCAGACTGTAGCAGGAGGTGGCTCCATATGGCCGGCTGCAGAGTTGCTGGGCGGGGGAGCAGGCAGATCTCACCCTTCGGACTAAGCCAGGGATGACCATGCGGATGTCCAGCAGCCATGGGTGTCAGCTCTCTGGCCGCCCCGCCTCCCTCCCTGGTTGATGTGCAGCCATTGTAGGAGCAGGGCGGGCGGCATGGATCCACCCAGGCCCGGACTAGCTATAGGACAAACGCAGGGCCGAGGCTGCCGGGCCACTTGTCTTGGAGGAGCGAGGACCAAAAAGCAAAGTGTTTCCTGCAGCTCATCCAGCCTCTCCGCGGCCGCCGCTGGAGCGGGGGGTGTATCAGCTGAACGGGGGTGGAGCTGAAGGAGGTCTCCCGGACGTGACACGGACTGCCGCCCGCTGCCTGACATGTGGAGGAAGCAAGAAAGAAGTGCACCAAGGTAAGAACTTGTCAGGTGGTGGGGGGAAGCGCTGGGGATGAAGGCTTCCAGTCAGAGCTTATCTTTGGTGTGTGATCCCATCCCATCCCCTGGCCCCATCCCATCCCCTGGCCCCATCCCATCCCCTGGCCCCATCCCTCCGCCTGGCTCCCTCCCTCCACCTGGTTCCACCCCATCCCCTGGTACCATCCCTCCACCTCGCCCCATCCCTCCGCCTGGCTCCCTCCCTCCGCCTGGCTCCCTCCCTCCACCTGGCTCCATCCCATCCCCTGGTACCATCCCTCCGCCTGGCTCCCTCCCTCCGCCTGGCTCCCTCCCTCCGCCTGGCTCCCTCCCTCCGCCTGGCTCCATCCCATCCCCTGGTACCATCCCTCCGCCTCGCCCCATCCCTCCGCCTGGCTCCCTCCCTCTGCCTGGCTCCCTCCCTCTGCCTGGCTCCCTCCCTCTGCCTGGCTCCCTCCCTCTGCCTGGCTCCCTCCCTCTGCCTGGCTCCCTCCCTCTGCCTGGCACCATCCCTCCGCCTGGTACCATCCCTCCGCCTGGCTCCATCCCTCCGCCTGGCTCCATCCCATCCCCTGGTACCATCCCTCCGCCTCGCCCCATCCCTCTGCCTGGCTCCCTCCCTCTGCCTGGCTCCCTCCCTCTGCCTGGCTCCCTCCCTCTGCCTGGCTCCCTCCCTCTGCCTGGCTCCCTCCCTCTGCCTGGCTCCCTCCCTCTGCCTGGCACCATCCCTCCGCCTGGTACCATCCCTCCGCCTGGCTCCATCCCTCCGCCTGGCTCCATCCCATCCCCTGGTACCATCCCTCCGCCTCGCCCCATCCCTCTGCCTGGCTCCCTCCCTCTGCCTGGCTCCCTCCCTCTGCCTGGCTCCCTCCCTCCGCCTGGCTCCATCCCATCCCCTGGTACCATCCCTCCACCTCGCCCCATCCCTCCACCTGGCTCCATCCCTCCGCCTCGCCCCATCCCTCCGCCTGGCTCCCTCCCTCTGCCTGGCTCCCTCCCTCTGCCTGGCTCCCTCGCTCCCTCCCTCTGCCTGGCTCCCTCCCTCTGCCTGGCTCCCTCCCTCTGCCTGGCTCCCTCCCTCTGCCTGGCTCCCTCCCTCCGCCTGGCTCCATCCCATCCCCTGGCTCCATCCCTCCGCCTGGCTTCATCCCTCCGCCTGGCTCCATCCCTCCGCCTGGCTCCATCCCTCCGCCTGGCTCCCTCCCTCCGCCTGGCTCCATCCCTCCGCCTGGCTCCCTCCCTCCGCCTGGCTCCATCCCATCCCCTGGTACCATCCCTCCACCTCGCCCCATCCCTCCGCCTCGCTCCCTCCCTCTGCCTGGCTCCCTCCCTCTGCCTGGCTCCCTCCCTCTGCCTGGCTCCATCCCATCCCCTGGTACCATCCCTCCACCTGGCTCCCTCCCTCCGCCTGGCTCCCTCCCTCCGCCTGGCTCCATCCAATCCCCTGGCTCCATCCAATCCCCTGGCTCCATCCCTCCCCACCTGGCTCCATCCCTCCCCACCTGGCTCCATCCCTCCCCACCTGGCTCCATCCCATCCACTGGCTCCATCCCATCCACTGGCTCCCTCCCTCCACCTGGCTCCATCCCATCCCCTGGCTCCATCCCATCCCCTGGCTCCATCCCATCCCCTGGCTCCATCCCTCCACCTGGCTCCATCCCATCGCTTGGCTCCATCCCATCCCCTGGCCCCATCCCATCCCCTGGCCCCATCCCCTCCGCCTGGTTCCATCCCTCCGCCTGGCCCCATCCCTCCGCCTGGCCCCATCCCTCCGCCTGGCCCCATTCCTCCGCCTGGCCCCATCCCTCCGCCTGGCCCCACCCCTCCGCCTGGCCCCACCCCTCCTCCTGGCCCCACCCCTCCTCCTGGCCCCACCCCTCCTCCTGGCCCCACCCCTCCTCCTGGCCCCATCCCTCCTCCTGGCCCCATCCCTCCTCCTGGCCCCATCCCTCCTCCTGGCCCCATCCCTCCTCCTGGCCCCATCCCTCCTCCTGGCTCCATCCCTCCTCCTGGCCCCATCCCTCCTCCTGGCCCCATCCCTCCTCCTGGCCCCATCCCTCCTCCTGGCTCCATCCCTCCTCCTGGCTACCCCCATCTCCTGTCCACTTTGCTATATCCTCCCTCCACCTGGCTGCACCCCATCTCCTGTCCACCTGGCTCCATCCCTCCACCTCGCTCGATCCCTCCACCTGGCTACCCCCTCCTGTCCACCTGGCTCCATCCCTCCACCTAGCTGCACCCCCTCTCCTGTCCATCTGGCTATATCCTCCCTCCACTTGTCTGCACCTCCCCTCTCCTGTCCACCTGGCTGCACCCCTCTCCTTTCCTCCTGGCTGCACCCTATCTACTGTCCACCTGGCTTCATCCTTCCTCCCACCTGGTTGCACCTCCCCTCTCCTGTCCACCTCACTCCATCCCTCCACCTGGCTGCACCCCCCCTTTCCTGTCCACCTGGCTATATCCCTCCCCCCACCTGGCTGCACCCCCTCTTCTGTCCACCTGGACCAGTTCTGGTGCTAAAGTTATTGAATACATTTTTTTTTTGGGGGGGGGGGGGGGCGCAAGTAGCTGGTCTCGCCTAGGGTGCAAAATAGTCTAGCACCGGCCCTGCATGTGCGCTTCTGATGTAGACAGCTGGCCATGCCGACATACATTGTGTCTGCGTGTACATGGTCCACCGTTGTCACTATCAGAAAATCAGCCCAGAGCAATAATTGTGAGCGCGTGTATACAGGAGTTGGCAAAGGAGACAGAAGTAGGGATGAGCAAATCTTGCCCAGGTTTGGCTACAGACAGTTTGACGGATTCGATGTGGGGAAGAGGACTTCGATTCACAAGATTGGAACAAGGTACCTTGAAATGGTGTTGAGGTTTTGCAACCATGCAAGGTACTAGCCCCAGTACCCAAAGGCATGTGTCTGGGGCAGCGTGAAAAAAGGTCAAGTTGTTGTGTAGAACTATAGATAAGCATATGGTCAAGTATTTAACCACTTCAATACAGGGCACTTAAACACCTTCCTGCCCAGACCAATTTTGAGCTTTCAGCGCTGTCGCACTTTGAATGACAATTGCGCGGTCATGCTACACTGTACCCAAATGAAATTTTTATCATTTTTTTCCCACAAATAGAGATTTCTTTTGGTGGTATTTGATCACCTCTGCGGTTTTTATTTTTTGCGGCTACAAATAAAAAAATACCGAAAATTTTGAAAAAAAAAAATGTTTTTTTTGGTTTCAGTTTCAAAACTTTGTAAATAAGTACATTTTCTCCTTCACTGATGGGCACTGATGGGGCTACACTGATGGGCACTGATGGGCACCAATGTGGCACCAATGAAGTGGCACTGATAGGCGGCACTGATGGGCGACACGGATGGGCAACACGGATGGGCAACACGGACGGACACTGATAGGTGGCACAAATTGGCACTGATAGCTGGCACGGATGGGCGGCACGGATGGGCGGCACGGATGGGCGACACGGATGGGCAACACGGATGGGCAACACGGATGGGCAACACGGACGGACACTGATAGGTGGCACAAATTGGCACTGATAGCTGGCACGGATGGGCGGCACGGATGGGCATGGATAGGCGGCACAGGTGGGCATAGATAGGCGGCACAGGTGGGCACTCATAGGCGGCACAGGTGGGCACTCATAGGCGGCACAGGTGGGCACTCATAGGCGGCACAGGTGGGCACTCATAGGCGGCACAGGTGGGCACTCATAGGCGGCACAGGTGGGCACTCATAGGCGGCACAGGTGGGCACTCATAGACGGCATCGGTGTTATAGTAATGGATGCCAATCAGTGCCAAACAATAATGCATGCCAATCAGTGATGCCCATTGTGGGCACTGATTGGCATCAATTATGGGCACTGATTGGCACCCATTGTGCTGACTGGCATCCCTGGTGGTCTAGGGAGGATTATGGATTTTATTACCTTTTCCCTGGTGGTCTAGTGGTGTCCCTGGTGGTCCAGTGTGGGCATCCTCGGGGGGGGGCTGTGCTGATAATCGATCAGCACAGACCCCCCCTGTCAGAGGAGCAGCCGATCGGCTCTCCTCTACTCGCGTCTGACAGACGCGAGTGAGGGAAAGCCGATCACCGGCTCTTCCCATTTACACTGTGATCAGCCGTGATTGGACACGGCTGATCACATGGTAAAGAGTCTCCGTCAGAGACTCTTTACCGAGATCGTAGTTGCCGGGTGTCAGACTGACACCCCGCAACAACGATCGCCATGATGCGCGCCCCCGGGGGCGCGCAGCGGCTCATAATCCTAATCACGTCATATGACGTCCGGTTAGGATTATGAAACCACTTTGCCGCCGTCAATTCCCTATAGGGCGGGCGGCAAGTGGTTAAGATATACACAATACTGCATGAAAGTCCTACCAACCTGCCTTATATGGTAAAGTGGAAACAGGACTTGGTGGGGGGGGGGGGGGAGATATGCTACGCACACATGATCGGACTTTCCGTCTGACAATTCGATCGTGTGTGGGCTCCAGGAGACTTTTTTTTCTCAAAAGTCTCGCGGACCTAGAAATAAAACTGGCTTCAAATTTGTCCACTGGACTCGGCTTTTAGCGGACAATCCGTTCGTCTGTGTGCTAGTCCGACGGACTAAAACCGACGCTAGGGCAGCTATTGGCTACTGGTTATTAACTTCCTTATTCTACGTCATCACGTTCGAAATCCATCGGACCTTTGAAGTGATCGCGTGTGGCCAAGTCTGTTCGTTTGAAAGTCCGGCGGACCTCAGCTGCAAAGTCCGTTGGATTGTCCGCCGGACCAAGTCCGTCGAAAAGTCCGGTCGTGTGTACGTGGCATTAGAAGCGGAATGGGGGATATTAGCCCAATCCAACTCAAAATTTTATATAAATACAGTATCTAACAAAAGTGAGTACACCCCTCACATTTTTTGTAAATATTTCATTCTATTTTTTCATGTGACAACCAGGGGCGGACTGACCATTCACCAACTCGGGCACTGGCCAAGGGCCCCGGGCTCCTAGAGGGCCCCATTAGGGTTGCCAGCCTCAGTAAATCCAGGGACAGTATGTAAAAATCTTTTCTTTTTTTACATCTGTCTATGAAATGTCCCTTACCGACATCCTTTTGGTCTAAAGAGATTATAGCTGCCCCACCTCTCCAGTACCTTCTTAGCCAATAGAAACATGTCTGTGTATACTGTGTGATTGTATACTGTGTGTGTGTATACTGTGTGGCCCCATAATCGCTGATTGCCTGGGGGCCCCATAATATCCTATTGCCCGGGGGGCCCCATGAGTTATCAGTCCACCCCTGGTGACAACACTGACGGAATTACACTTTGCTACAATGTAAAGTAATGAGTGTACAGTGAAAATGTCCAAATTTGGCCCAATTAGCCATTTTCCCTCCCCGGTGTCACGTGACAAGGTCTCAGGTGTGAATGGGGAGCAGGTGTGTTAAATTTGGTGTTATCGCTCTTAGGCCGCGTACACACGCGGGGACTGTTCGCTCAACTTTGTCCGTCAAACAGTTTCAGCGAACAGTCCGCTCAAAATTAGCATGGACGGACTTGCCCACACACGACGAACGAACAGTTTGCTGAAACCGTGCGCGATGACGTGAACGGCACGTACGACGGGACGGAAAATACGACGTCCTATACACTGCATTACAACTTTCGGCGTGTAAATCCTTTCTGAGCATGCGCGGAACTTAGTTTGACGAACAAGCCTACACACGAGGGGACTGTTCGCTGAAACCAAGTTTCAGCGGACAGTTTTTCGGAATTTCCGAAAAACTTTGTTCAGCAGACTGTTCGCTGAAACTGTCCGCTGAAAGCCCACACACGAGCGGACTGTCCGCCGAAACACTGTTCAGCGGACAAAGTTGGGCGAACAGTCCCCGCGTGTGTACGCGGCCTTACTCTCTCCTACTGGCCACTGGAAGGTCAACATGGCACCTCATGGCAAAGAACTCTCTGAGGATTTAAAAAAAAGAATTGCTACTGTACATAAAGATGGCCTAGGCCATAAGAAGATTGCCAAGACCCTGAAACTGAGCTGCAGTATGGTGGCCAAGACCATACAGTGATTTAAAAGAACAGGTTCCACTCAGAACAGGCCTCACCATGGTCGACCAAAGAAGTTGAGGTCACGTGCTCAGCGTCATATCCAGAGGTTGTCTTTGGGAAATAGACGTATGAGTGCTGCCAGCATTGCTGCAGAGGTTGAAGAGGGGGGGGGGGGGGGGGGGTAGGCCTGTCAGTGCTCAGACCATACATTAAATTGGTCGGCCTGGCTGTCATCCCAGAAGGAAGCCTCTTCTAAAGATGATGCACAAGAAAGCCGGCAAACAGCTTGCTGAAGATAAGCAGACTAAGGACATGGATTACTGGAACCATCTCCTGTGGTCTGATGAGACCAAGATAAAATTATTTGGTTCAGATGGTGTGAAGCGTGTGTGGCAGCAACCAGGTGAGGAGTACAAAGACAAGTGTGTCTTGCCTACAATCAAGCATGGTGGTGGGAGTGTCATGGTCTGGGGCTGCATGAGTGCTGCCGGCACTGGGGAGATACAGTTCATTGAGGGAACCATGAATGCCAACATGTACTGTGACATACTGAAGCAGAGCATGATCCTCTCCCTTCAGAGACTGGGCCGCAGGGCAGTATTCCAACATGATAACCACCCCAAACACACCTCCAAGACGACCACTGCCTTGCTAAAGAAGCTGAAGGTAAAGGTGATGGACTGGCCATGCATGTCTCCAGACCTAAACCCTATTGGGCAACTGTGGGGCATCCTCAAAATGAAGGAGCGCAAGGTCTTGAACATCCATCAGCTCCGTCGTCATGGAGAAGTGAGAGGACTCCAGTGGCAATCTGTGAAGCTCTGGTGAACTCCATGCCCAAAGGGGTTACGGCAGTGCCGGAAAATAATGGTGGCCACACAAAATATTGACTAATCAGCAGAACCTCATCATATATATCCAAACAGATAGCACCAACACCTTGATCCAAATGCCATAGAAAGGCCGATGTCTAAGGACAGGATGGAGGGTGCGGAAATTGAGAAAATTGTGGAACCGCCCTGTACTAGTTACATAATCCCATCCTTGGTGCCCAGTGACTGGTATCTGCTTTTTGGCTCCCATCACCCACTGGAACACAAACTGGGGGTCATTAAAACGCTGCAACATCAGGCTGAGATGGTAACAACAGAGTCTAAAGGCAAAGATCACAAACATTGCGTGAGTGGTTTGAAAGTTTAGCTACCCAGACTTGGCTTTTGTAAAACATTCACAAGGTCAAGCAAACATCCAAATGTCCATAAGGTAAATGAAAAACACTGGGTCATCCAAAAGAGCAGAGGAGCAGAACATGCAGGGTAATAGTCATCCCAAATTTATCTGGAGTGTCGGAAACCTTAGAAGGATCTTTAACCATCAGGGTTTACTTCCTCTTTAAAGGGGTTGTAAACCCTTGTTTCTTTTACCTTAATGCATCCTATGCATTAGGGTGAAAAAAAACCTGCCAGTGACCACCCCCCCCCCCATTTTACTTACCTGAGCCCCGTATTTCTCTTGGCGGAGACGGGCTCTCATTCTCTCCACGCGGTCCCTGCTCTTGATTGGATAGATTGATAGTAGCGCAGCCAATGGCTCCCGCTGCTGTCAATCAAATCCAATAACGCCAGGGCAGGGGGGTGGGCCCGGGGGCCGCATTTGTGTCTATGGAGCGCTTCTCCCAGGTGGTTATCTGATGTGGTGTGGAGCCGCGAGAGCCGCCGGGGGACCCCAGAAGACGAGCTGCACAGTGGAGGTAAGTATGACATGTTTGCTATTTAAAAAAAAAAAAAATCACTAACTCTAATGCTGCGTACACACGATCGGACTATCCGGCAGACAATTCGGCAGTCTGGCGGACAATTCTGCTCTTTTGGCGCTCTTTTGCTAGCGGAGGAGCCCAGCTTTCTCGTTCGTTGTCGTCGCCGACCGGGGGTCTTCTTCCGACTTCGGGGAAATTTCTTCGCTAGTCCCGTCTACTTGGAGCCACGTTCAAAATGAACAGACTTTACTCCCTGTGTGGGCAAGTCCGTTCATTTGAAAAGTCCGACAGACCTCCGCCAAAAGTCCGGCAGATTGTCCGCCGGACCTAGTCCGCCGGAAAAGTCCGGCCGGGTGTGGGCGTGTGTGGGCAAGTCCGCTCGTTCGGAAAGTCCGGCGGACCTCCACTGCAAGGTCCGGCAGACTGTCCGCCGGACTAAGTCCGTCAGATAGTCTGATCGTGTGTACGCGGCATTACAATCACTTTAACATAGAGAGGCCACATATGGGTGCCACATGATCAAAATGCTGCCTCTGCCTCCCGGCATTTCCCTCCTGTTAAAGACCTGGAAACGGCCGCGGGAAGGGGTTAGCAAACATTGCATTCTTGTGTCCATTAAGTCCAGCTATAAACTGAGACAGAAGATTTGACATCCAAAAGACCCAACACAAGGAAAATAACCTGGTATATATTAAAGAGGAAGTAAACCCTGATGAGTTTACTTCCTCTTTTTTTCCCTGCAAAGGTAAAGCATAATGGACTACTATGCATCGCATAGTAGCTCATTATGTGTCACTTACCTGACACAGGAGCCAGCGAAGTCACCGCTGTCCCCTGTAGTCCGCCGCATCCATCTTGCTGGTGGCGTCTCGCAGCTCCGCCGCTGTCATTCGGCGAAGCCGCGATGACGTCACTCGAGCGCATGCGCACGGGAATCGACAAATGCGGCAGCTCCATTCTTGGAACTGCCGCGTTCAGTGCGCCTGCGCCATAGACAGCGGTGCCCGTTTTCGGGCAAATATCTCCTAAACCATATAGGTTTAGGAGATATTGCTTGGACCTACAGGTAAGCCTTATTCTAGGCTTACCTGTAGGTCAAAGTGGTTTGCAAGGGTTTACAACCACTTTAAGGACAGTGTAGTGAAGAAGATCTGTACTTTGGAAAGATGAAGCAACCCATCCAGAAACCAAAGGCCCAACATTGAAGGCAAAGTTCTATAGGTCAAGACTCTGTGGTTTTCCTACAACTTAAGCAAAAAAATATATTGTTGTTTCGGGGACAGTAATGTAGCGGTATCCCCGTATGGGCTGCTTTGTGTGATGACACCTTAAGAGTTCCCTTCACTGGAACTAAGGGGCCAAGCCCAACCCCTGAAAAACAACCCCCCACACCATAATCCCCCATCCACCAAATGATTTGGACCAGTGCACAAAGCAAGGCCCATAAAGACATGAATGAGCGTGTTTGGGGTGGAGGAACTTGACTGACCTGCACAGAGTCCTGACCTCAACCCAATAGAACACATTTGGGATGAATTAGGGCAGAGACTGTGAGCCAGGCCTTCTTATCCAACATCAGTGCCTGACCTCACAAATGCCCTTCTGGAAGAACGGTCAAACATTCCCATAAACACACTCCTACACTTTGTGGACGGCCTTCCCAGAAGAGTTGAAGCTGTTAGAGCTGCAAAGGGTGGACCAACTCAATATTGAACCCTACGGACTAAGACTGGGATGCCATTAAAGTTCATGTGCGTGTAAAGGCAGGCGTCCCAATACTTTTGGTAATACAGTCTATCTAACAAAAGATCCTGCACATTAATTTGTCTGTAGTTTAAATTATGACTCTGATCATAGCATTGGAAATAGATAAAATCCTTACCTTTTTTATAAAAAATAACTATCCAGACTGCTATCGCCACAAGAGATAGACAGGGAACAAGAATACCAACAACAATTGTAGTCACGCTCACCCAAGAGGTGGTTGGCTGTTCTGCAATGATAAAAAAAAAAACAAGACAAAGTTAAAGTGGTCGTAAGCCCTGGTTCACATTGGTGCGATTTGTCATTTGATTTGACAGTTCAAAATTGCATGACAAGTCGCACCCCATTGCCGGCAATGGAACTGTTCAAATCATTGTGACTCAAGTTGCAGCAACTTTGAAAACGGTTTCTGCATTATCTTTTGGTGATTTCATTGCGACTTGCATAGACTTCTGTTGAATGAAGTCGCAAGGCCGCAATGAAACTGTAGGTTCAAATCGCACCGATATGTCGCTTTGAAATTGTGTTGAAGTAGCGCGATTTCAAAGCCGCACTCGTGTGAACCAGGGCTAATCCTCAGACATGAAATCTGAACAAAACACATATTTCTGTAGTGTTTACTTGCTTCTCTCCAAAGCACTGAGAGATTTACCAAACCTGGAGCACTCAGAATCTGTCATGGTAGCCAATCAGCTTCAAACTTCTGCTTGTTCAATTAAGCTTTGACAATAAAACCTGGAAGCTGATTGGTTTCTGTGCAGAGCTGCACCAGATTTTGCACCATCCAGTTTTAGTAAACAACCCCCCCCGGGTGTAATTTCCAACCGAGAAACGAAAGGGGCGCATACTAAGTGCAGTATGTTTAAAATGACGATTTATTAGTAGCATAGTCAGCCAAATGGCTACTCACATGACAGTAGTGAGAAACAAACATGGGTGTCTCATAGTGTTTCTCACTACTGTCATGTGAGTAACCATTTGGCTGACTATACTACTAATAAATAGTCATTTTAATCATACTGCACTTAGTAGGTGCCCCTTTTTGTTTCTCACCTTGCCTTTTTGAGTCTGTTTCACTCTCAAGGGAGCTGCCACCAGTGTTATTGTTTTATCTTTACATATGGACTTTTTGTTTTACACCAGGACTCTGTTCTTTTAGGTTGATCTATTTTATTATAGATTACATTATATCCTGTATATAGCATTTTTATATACGTGTTCCTTCACTTATTGTCATTAGTCCCAAAACGCAGTGTTTGTACCCATTCCTTCCTTTCTATTTGTCATTTCCAACTGCTGTCTAGTTACCCCGTTTTCTACATTGGTCTCCTATGACAAGTTTTCCTGACTCCAGCAGCTAAAAACATGAAGGGCAGGGAGCTGCATCACACAGCCTGTGATTGACAGCCTCAGCTCTGTTCCTGAGTGCTGTGTGAAGGGGGAGTGTGTCTTCCCTCGAATCAGCTTTCAGAGCTCATGTACAGTGCGTAACTACAACTCCCCGTCCCCTACTTTGTGAGTCTGTGAAAAAAATCCCTTTCATCTCTGAGATGTAGTAGGATGTAAAGGACAAATAGCTGCAGATAAACAGGTACAACTTATGTAGGAGGACTTGTCTCACCTTCTGGGTGTCACCTGGGGCCAGTCACTTTACTAAGTAAGGGTTTACACAGGTGTGGACTGACAACTCATGGGGCCCCCAGGCAATAGGAGATTACGGTGCCCCCAGGCATTCAGAGATTATGGGGCCACACAGTATACACAGACATGTTTCTATTGGCTGAGAAGGTACTGGAGAGGCGGGGCAGCTATAATCTCTGGATTTTTAGACCAAAAGGATGTCAGTAAGGGACATTTCAGAGACAGATGTAAAAAAAAAAAAAAAACACAGATTTTTACATACTGTCCCTGGTTTTACTGAGGCTGGCAACCCTGATGGGGCCCCCTAGTGGCCTGGGGCCCTCAGGCAGTGCCCGAGTGGCCGAATGGTCAGTCCGCCCCTGGGTTTACAACCACTTTAAAGTGGTTGTAAACCCTTACAGACCACTTTGACCTACAGGCGAGCCTAGATTAAGGCTTACCTGTAGGTCCAAAAAATATCTCCTAAACCTACACGGTTTAGGAGATATTTACAAAAAGACAGGCACCACTGTCTACGGTGTATGCGCAGGGCATGCCGCTGCTAACGCCGATATGTCGTTAGTGGCGGTTCCCGTGCGCATGCGCGGGAGTGACGTCATCGCTGCTCCGGCGATGTGAGTGGCCGGAGCAGCGATACCCAGAAGATGGACGCTCCGGATTACAGGGGACAGTGGTGACATCGTTGGCTCCTATGTCAGGTAAGTGACACATAATGGGCTACTATGCGATGTGATGCAATGCAGAGTAGCCCATTATGCTTTACCTTTGCGTCGCTATTTGTATCATAATAGCCGGAGCGGCATTTTGCCAGTGGTATCGCAGCGCTGCCCCATTGATTTCAATGGGGAGCAGTGGTGGAGGAGCGGTGAGTTCACTGCTGCTTCACAGCTCCAAAGAAGCTGCTGGCAGGACTTTTTCTGATGCCCTGCCAGTGCACCGCTCCAGTGTGAAAGCCCTACACTGGAGTGAATGGAGCAGCTGTTTCAGGGAGTTTTGCAGGCGCTATTTTTAATGCTATAGTGCCTGCAAAATGCCTTCAGTGTGAAAGGGGTCTGACAGTCTCAGGAAACAACAGACCGGGGTTTTTTTTCAGCTGGAACTCGGTGAAACTTAGTTCCACCATCTCTGGCTCAGGCCCTCTGCTCCCTGCTCCCCCACTATCGCTTGTAAACACAGAAGTCCGGCTTCTGTGTTTACAGGTGGCAGCTTATCTCCCAACAGCTGCCATAAATCTGATCCCCTGGAGTGCAGGATGGGCACAAGGGAGAAGCAGGTGCCCGGGGTGCTGTGCAGATCCTGACCCCCCCCCCCCCACTGGATGATCTCCCAGCAAGTGAGAGAGGCGGTGTGCGGGGAGGTGTACGGGGAGGTGTACGTGGCGGTGTGCGGGGAGGTGTACGTGGCGGTGTGCGGGGAGGTGTGCTAGAGCCAGCTGGGTGGTTCAGCTTAATACAGCAACAAAAGTAAGACATGTGGAAGATGGTGGAGTTTTTAAAGCGGAGTTCCATCCAAAAATGAAACTTCCGTTTTTAAGTGAAGGTGACCCCCTGACATGCCACATTTGGCATGTCATTTTTTTGGGTGGGGGGAGCGGATACCCTCTTTCTAGGGGGATCCAGCTCCCACTTCCTCCAGGCGCACCGCAGCTCTGGAAGTGAGATCACCTCTCCCCCCTCCCTCTCGCGAATCATCGGGGACACGTCACAGGTCCCAGATGATTGCCCGGCCAGTCACGGCGCACCGCGTGGCTCGCACATGCGCAGTGCGTGCCCGGCTGTGAAGCCACAGCTGGGCGCCCACAGTGACAAGTGTTACCCAGTGCTAGGGATGGGCGAACGGTTCGGCCCGAGTATGGGTTTGGGCCGAACATTTGACTGTTCGGCTGTTTTGCTGAACACCCCAATTTTGTAGGGTCCCCCAATTGCATACTAGACCCGAAGAAACCGGCACCAAATTAAAAAAAGATTAATGCCAGAGCCTTATCCGGGCATGCATCGCAGGTCAGGAAAGGGGGGGGCAGAAAGCACCCCCCCTGAACCCTACCAGGCCACAAGCCCTCAACATAGGGGGTGGGTGCTTTGGGGCCGGGGGGGGCTCTACTCCCCACCTCCACCCAAGGGCCTCCTCCCAACAAACCCTGAGCTGTGGCTGTGGATTCTGATAAGAAGCCCCCCTGCCCCAAAGCACCCACCCCCCCCCCCTCCATGTTGAGGGCATGTGGCCTGGTATGGTCCAGGAAGGGGGCACTCGCTTGTCCTGCTCTTTCCCAAACTGCCAGGCCACATGCCCAGATAAGGGTCTGGTATAGGCTGAGCGGGACCCCAAGTGCTTTTCTTTTCTTTATTTTTTTTTTCAATAGCCGGATGTCGGCAAATGTAACCGCAAGTCATTTAAATGGGATTTGACTCGTTTTATTTCTTTAGAAATGTCAAATTTGCTGTAGCATAATTTATACTCGCTATAGATGCGCCAAGCTACAAGCAGACCAAGGGGACTCCCAGGCTTTATATTTAAATGAATTTCTATCTTTTATTGTTGCACTTTAAAGAGGAAGTAAACCCTGATGGGTTTACTTCCTCTTTTTTTCCCTGCAAAGGTAAAGCATAATGGACTACTATGCATCGCATAGTAGCTCATTATGTGTCACTTACCTGACACAGGAGCCAGCGAAGTCGCCGCTGTCACCTGTAGTCCGCCGCATCCATCTTGGTTGTGGCGTCTCTCGCAGCTCCGACGAATGACAGCGGAGAAGCCGCGATGACGTCACTCCCGCGCATGCGCACGGGAGTCGCGTCTCGGAGCTCCGACGCTGCCATTCGCCGGAGCCGCGATGACGTCACTCCCGCGCATGCGCACGGGAGTAGACAAATTTGGCAAATCCATTCTTGGACTTGCCGCATTTAGTGCGCCTGCGCGCATGCAGATGAAAGGGATGAGCTTCAATCTGTATATGGTGTCAGTTAAAGCTGAACAGGGGTTACAGGTCTAATCCTCTTCTAATTACCTTTAACCGTCAGAGTAAAATTCAACTCCTCATCACTATTGTTGAAGGATCTGTGGCTCACAATGCAGGAATATATATCTCCATCTTCTCCTGTGCTGGAGGGTTTTACAACTATGAGGCTGGTGGCATTGAAGGTCCCATCGCTGTTCTCAGCTGGCACACTATTGCAGGTCTCTTTATCCAGAGCTCTTCTGTCGTTGGTCTCTTCTGTCCGCAAACACCTCTTTCCAATCCCAGGAAGTTATCCACTACCTAACGGATCTCAATCAGCGTCAGTCTGCTCCAGTCAGCTCTTTTAGAGCGATCTAGGGGAGAATGAACACAGGGGGACTCCTATGATAAT